>NC_079492.1:128566738-128869769 GCF_020520425.1 Spinacia oleracea
TGTTCATCTCTGGGTTTAAGACCACCTTCTTCTTCTTCTGCAAAAAATATTTCTCCTGTCAACAATCACAATGCTTCTTCTGGTACTAAGCGCGCCGTCTCTCCTACTGCTGTTAGGTATTTTGCTCTTCTTATTTTTCTTCTTACTTTCAATTTTGGGTATTTTTCATGTGCTGATTTCCCCCATTTTTTAAAAATGGTTAAAGTAATTTGGGTAGTTTTAGTTTTGATGTTTGACAGCAATTTCACCTTTTTTAAATGAATTTTGGGTGAATAATTTGTTGGTTTGATCAATGGTTTATAATTGACAGCAGTTTCATCATTTTTTAATTTAATTTATGAATTTGGGTGTGTAATTTGCTGGTTTTATTGGTATTTTCAGAGCAATTTCATCTATTTCTATGGTAATTTAGAAATTTGAGTATAATTATTACTTATATTGGTTTGTTTAGACTGAATTAGTTTTTATTTTCAAGGGGTTTTCTGAAGTTTGTACTTTATCATGTTGGAATGGTTTTTTGATGATGAAATTTTGTTGGGTGCTGTTAATTGTTGTGCGAGAGCAGTCAAGTTGTGGGATGGCCTCCAATAAGGGCATACAGGATGAACAGCATGGTGAACCAAGCTAAATCGGTTGCGAATGAAGAAAGCGAGGCAGAGTTTGATGAAATGAAAAGGAAAGATGTTATGTATGGTGCTGAGGAGAAGGGTAATGCCAAGGAGAGAGTTCCACATAAAAGTTGCTTGTTTGTGAAAGTGAATATGGATGGTGTTGCGATTGGAAGGAAGGTCGATCTCAATGCGCACTCGAGCTACGACTCGTTAGGGCTAATGTTGGAGGAGATGTTCACTAATGGAGCTGTTGAGAGTATGCTCTTGCAACTTTTCTCTTTTTATTTGATGATATAGTAATATGAATATAATTAGTCTTAATAAGATAGATCATATTGAGTGATAAAATGAGAATCCTTTCTTTTTATGTTAATTTGATTTGATAGATTATTTTTGTTGTTTTCCTTTAATTGGTTTACATACTAGTGATTGCTTTGTGCTTTCTTGATGATAGGATAATGTCTTGAAAGGGTATAAATGCTTAGCAATCAAGGGAAGAAAAAAAGAAAAAGGTTTAATGGCATAACTTTAAAGCAACTTTATGATCAGAATACATTGTTGTATGGACAAGAGTGGCTCTAATTTCTAGTCAAGGATGAAAGTCCTGAGGTCTTAGTGCTACGCGGCTGTGGTATTGGCAATAGCTGAAACCAACCATTTCGTGTTATGATTGATGAAACATATATGAAGTGTCTGTTTGTCTAGCAGCGCACTTGTATCTGAAATGTCCTTACGTTTGGTGAGTAATTGTTGCTCCTTATGTTCCCTCAGAATCAAACGGAGAGGAGCTTATGTTGATGCCCAAAATGACGAGACCTTCCAAATTATTAGATGGATCATCAGATTTTGTGCTTACTTATGAAGACAAAGATGGAGACTGGATGCTTGTTGGAGATGTTCCTTGGGGGTATGTTTTCAGCGTATGCATGGATTTGTGATTATTATGGATTTTGTTTCTTCCTTTTCTAGTTTTATTTTAGCAAATACTCAGTTTCATATCATAGCAACAACTAGTGAACTAGTCAACAACATATTGGATAAGTTTGCTAATGTTTTACTTGTCACATAAGAGTTTAAGTTCTTATTTTTCTTATTTGCTGGTTTTGTCTATATAAGATAAGTTCCTTTCACTTAAGAATCTCGAACTAAACAGCCCCGAAGTAAACCATTTTGATCTAAAATTTACTTTTTGTTAGGTGAAAAGTACAAGTAGTAGAATTTTACTTCTGTTGGGAACTTTGCCCTTAATTAGGCGAATCTAGCATTACCAAATTTGACGCACATATAATGAAGTTGGAATGTTGTAATGTTGGATGTGCTATCTGATTTAACTCATTTAAGTGATTTTTATTGATGAAGTGGTCCTGTGAACTTTAAAATGCATTTAATTAGCCAGCTGATTATGAAGACATGCAATTAGAGATGACTTTGAGTTTATATGCCTTCACAGCCATTAGCATGAGATATGATAAACTGTCTTGGTCTGAGATAACAACTTTAGTTGTGCTATTGCTCCATATCTCTTGCCTATCTTTGTTGTTGGAGGAATTCATGTGGAAAAGCATGAAACATATTCAACATATGGTGTATGTAACATTATTATTAGTCTTATTTTTTTGGTTTGGATTGTTATTCGTGTTCTAACTTCTAAGGGTAGAAATCTAACTTGTTTGTTCTGGAAATTCTGCATGTTACAGCGGCAATGGTATTTAGTGGTAACTGGTAACATACTTCGCTACCTAAAAAGTTTCCTTATTTGGGGCCTATTGTTATAAATATGTGGAGTTGTCATTGTGGACCTTGTGGTGGACTTTTCCTCGTGAATTACGAGTGCAAGGGATAGAAGTTATTTTCTTGGATAATTTGAGCTTGATTACCTTTCTTAATCATAATTTTGGAATTGTTTGCAATAAAGAATGTTACTTTCTATTGAACTCCTTCATTAATTGAATTCCTTAATCTTCATCTACACAAGACTGATGCATTACATATGCTTTTTATTGTTTGATAACAGGATGTTCCTCAGTTCTGTGAAGCGGCTTAGAATCATGAGGACTTCTGAGGCTAATGGACTTGGTAAAGCTGATGCATTTTCAAGTTTGCAGTAGAATTATCCCTTAATTTTTTTTTTTTTTTTTAAGTCTCTAAAATTATTTCTCAAAATTCTCAACATTCAGCTCCAAGATCAGAAGAGAGAAGTGCAAAGCAAAGAAACAGGCCTATATAGTCTATTTATTCGTGGTGTATTATTTACAGAGAAAAAACAGAGCTGAAGCTAAATACTGGAAAGAGAGAACAACGATGCTGAATACTCGCACAACACATACGTTGCCTAGTAACAACTGATCCTCTGCCTCTCTTATATATTTGTTTCTCATCAAATCTCCTTTTGGTTTTCCTTTTCTACCACAAGTTTTTGGGTTTTTTTTTTTCCTTAATTTTTTTATGGGTACACATGCTTGCATACTTAGTCAAGGCTGGGCTTTCAGTTAGTGTAAATATATATGGGGTGCTAGGTTGTAAGGCTTCTTTTGGGGTTTTCCAAAATACTGAATGAACTTGGGATTTTTTCTTTTGTAATGGAAATGGGTTTATTTGGCTTCTGCTCTATGAAGCCTTGCTTTCATCTTCTATGTTGTTGCCCGTCACATTCCATTCTTTTTAAAAAATAATCTCTGGCGTATTTTGTGGTAAGCGTATACCCTTAACCACGGGGCTACATTTCGACATTATTGGCGCAAATTTTTCAAATATTGCAACTGGTGACTGTGATGTATGAGTAATTTGTCAATTTGTGATGTTCTATGTAATTTCCGGTATGGAAACTGTTTATAGAAGGATGATACAAAGCTCACTTTGTCTTTTAAGATCCTTTTCTTCTGTAATTTCTTGCAAGAAGTGATATTTTAACTATCTTGTAGCTTTGTAGCAATGGCCATGGTGTGAGACTGTGAGCGTGTCACTTTTAGTCAGAGTAAATGTTGTTCATAACTTTACTTGGATTGAATGCCTAGGGCGGTCAAAACTAACCCGATCCAACCGATTTGTGATAAAAACCTAAGTGACCCAAAAAAAAAATACACGCATTCAATCCACATAAACACAATGACCTTTGTACAATTATATTATCCGATTATACTCGATCCGTAACCGATCGATGACCATATTTGACACCCCTGGACCATGCCGTGCTAGGAAACTACTCATATTATTCTTGGTGCGTGTTTATTGATCTCATGGAATTGAACTTCGTACTCTCTTCTATGTGGGTAAATTTTCCCACTTTTGAAAACTCTATTTTCCTGTATTTTGTTTGTTTCCAAAAATTCAACCTTGTAACTTCAATCCAACAAATATTCGTAATTACTTGCAGACTTTCACCGTCTAGGTAAAATACGATTGAAGACGGATGTTGTAAGACACTAACTCACTAAGAGGACCAAATTACCAATGCATTTATCTCAAAGATAGATTAAACAAAGTAATTTTGTCGAAATATAAGAGTAGGTCTTTTACGAGGCTGATATCATCATTGAAAAATATCAAAGTCAGATTAGTTATTTTAAGATCATAAATATTTACAAATATATGTGTTGTAAGGTCAACAAGTTGATATGGCCGAGTTGGTCTAAGGCGCCAGATTAAGGTTCTGGTCCGAAAGGGCGTGGGTTCAAATCCCACTGTCAACAATTTGTTTTGCTCATTTATGACTTATGAGTGTGTATTTTTTTTGTTGTTTTGCTTATTCATGACTTATGAGTGTGTATTTTTTTGTTAACATTTTTTGCTCAGTTATGACTTATGAGTGTATTTTTATTGTTATTATACGGATTCCGACATACGAAGGAGGCGCATTTTGAGCAAGGATAACTCGTATAAATTTTCAGCCCCGTGCCTTGGTCATTATTACTAATGTATCACATTATGACTGGAGGCTGGAGGCTGCAGCCCTGTTTGGTATAATGGGGTGCATTCAACTGGTCCAATCCTCAATTATTTTTGTTCCCAGTATATTTATTTTCATTTTTCAATTTTCATCATCTGGTCCAATTTCTTTTAAAAAATTCTGGCAAAATGGTCCAATATCTGGGCATCAGTATTTATCACTCTAGACAAAGTTGTGCTGATTCAATGGTAATGGTCCTTATCCTGCTGCATTTTGTCAACTCCAGCCTTTTTGAAAGGCTAAACAATGAAGTACTGTACAACATATTTTGATCTCTTTTAACCGACCCGATAATTATCCGATCCGAACATGACCCGACTCGTTAGGACCCGAACCTGTAATTGTACTCGACTAGAAAAAGACCCGACCCGAACCCGACCCGAACCGAAATGGAAAAATAACCCGACATGACCCGACAAATTTTCAACCTGACCGAACCCGACCTGAACCCGACATGCACCGGGTGATAAAATAACCCGACACGACTCGACCAGATCATGACCCGAGACCCGAGATGACCCGACCCGGACCCGACTCGAAATAACCGTTTTGACAGCTCTACCGTAAAAGCGTAGGTGTGCAATGCGATCTGATCAAGTAACATCTCACCATCTCTCATTTGAGGTCTTGCCGTCTGCTTGCAAGCAAATCATATACAGTAAGTGTTGGAAATAATACGTTGAAACCATGAAATTAACAATAAAATAATAGGGAAGAAACACAATACTCAACAATTGATCTCAAAAGTTGTGACGGGTTTTACGCCTGCCCTAGAAGCGTATTTCGCCACCACCAGTGCAAGGTTCACAGTGACTGCTCCCCTAGGGTAACACAGCTACCTTCCAACTCTGTACACCGATTGGAAGGCTGGAATTACTTCAAGAACTTCTCAGATCTCTATGGGACAAATAATGACAGAGATAATAATTTTTAGGGTTTATATGTTTCTCTATGTCTCTGGTTTATCTTATTGGAATAAACAAAGGAGTATTTATAAGAAATTTGGTATAAACCGCAACTACCGTACAATACTCCAAAACCAATACCCACGACAACAATGAAACGGGCCCACAAGCATTATGACAATTAAAACGATCCGTAATGCATTATAATTACCAACAATCCCCCACTAATGCATACGGACAAGAGTTCTTGAAATCTGAGCAGTAAATGAAAGGTTTAACGTATAAATGTTAGTGTCTAAAGACTTGAACTAACACATTAGCGGAGTGGGGTATTCAATAACCTACAAAGTATCTGAAGATTGAACTTCACAACTATTGAAGGAACCCAATACCACACACTTCACCTTTAGAAGCTTGAAAAATTCCGCGACCGCATGAAACGTCATACGAGGCCAACATTCCCTTGGATTCTAGTGAGTATTATTAGAAAAACAACAAACATGATTTTCATTGAAGGATGCCACCCCCTCTTACTCACATAGGTGTCTCATCAAGTCTATTTTGCCACATAAACCACCCAGAAGGGATATGAAGACATTAAGAACCTTAAACGTCCAACCTTACCCACCGGTATATCCATCAAGTCCGTTCTATTAGGACCACTCAAAGGAGCTATGGATATATTAAGAACATATTGTTCATCCTCACACATTGCACAATGTATCTATCACGTCTTCTCATGAAATCACTTAGTAAGTGAAGTCAATGAGGCTAGCTACTTTAATCTTAAATCCATCAAGTTCAATAATAAGAACCATCCACACAATAGGACTATGGACTCATAAGAGCAACAAGGATTAACCTTCCCAATCATAAAGCGGTGTATCTATCAAGGCTTCTTATAGTACCACCCATTCTAGGGGACCATAAGGCTAGATACATTAAGAGTAAAATACTCAACCTCACACAAAACGGTGACTCCATCAAGTTCTCTCATAGAACCACCCAAATTCGGGATATAGATTCATTAAGAGCATAAGCTCACCCTAAAACGTGTTTTCCGTAGAAATTGAACACGACATAGATTTAGAAACCTTTCCTCTTATCTAGTTTGACACCAACTCGTGCCAAGACCTTACTTAAATAATATTTTCTCTTTAATCTCACATACGCAAGGAAGGTATCACATTCACAAATAACGGTATCTTCTCGTGTCTAAATGCACGAATGTGACTCACTTTGCCAATTAACTCATTGTACCTGACAACTCACACATACAGTAAATAGTGAATGACAATATAAAGAAATGCGATAAAATTACTTACCCCCACAATGAGCCATCATCCAATAGCCTTTTCTAATTGTATGAATTTTGACTTGTAGGATCCAATGATATTGCCATAAATTCATATTGACTCAATGGGAACTCAAACCTACTCGTTTTATTTGATCCTCTTCTCATTGTACCCTTTGGTAAATAATGAAGATCACTTTCACGCTGATCTCCACCTATGCAATATAGGATTATCTACAAGGTACGCTTACAGCACAAGCATCATCAAGTCATGAATTAATCATACAATATTAGGACTTCAATCATATTAGCATATTCAATTTATGAGAAACTATTTCTAGATAAATTTCCACAATATCCTAGGATTATACAATAGTATAATTGCCACTCAATTAAAAATTGGTACTTACCAAAAAGCCTCTACAAACTCAAATGTAGTTAGGACGTACCTTTACCGATTCATTTGTCTCAGTTTGACTTTTATCTTAAAATGAGAAAATAGAAACTTTAGTCTCATTGGAAGCATCAACGTGTGTGCAATGCAACAACATATGATTCACACAAGGCATATGAACACTATCAATGCCAACCACATATAAGAATAGATACATATGCATCAAATATGCTCATAATAAAACCAATGCATAAAATTAGTTTAATAAAACTACTCATATCATTGCTTAAGTTTTGATTTTCCAACATACTCCCTGGCCATTTCTAGTAAAACTAGCCCATTGGCCTCAAACACTAACTCACACCCCCACATTGACTAATAAAGTATCAGATAACAATGTACCACACATCAAAGGAGGGGACATATCTACATATTATGTAACTAAGTTAGAGTTTGTCAAAATAAAATTTAGAGAATAAACTTCCCCGGCATCAAGCACGATGGATACACCATCCTTAATGCTAGTGCTCTCCAAAGTAGTAGACAAGCATCCCCATCTCTACTGCTAGCTCTGCTAACATGTATTCACATTAACTGTGCGTCCAAGTATAATGAACCTGCACAACATTGTTAGTGATCAACGCACAAAACCACAACTAACGCACTTGTTAGTCTTTTGCATTAGAGGGCACATAAAATAAATTATGCGAATAAGTTAAAGTTTTACAAAAAGTAAATCACAGGAAGGAACTCCCCTTTTACCGCACAAACTTGTTGGAATGCAAGGGTCCGATACACGAACTTGATCATCCTCAACCAATGATTTTTACCCATGCTTGTAGAGTGTTTTTTGCTTTTGTTCTCATACAAATACATCATGTGTTAGGTTATGATACATATAACTGAATATAAATCATGCGGAAAAACCATAAAGTCAGGAATCCAAATTGATTGCCACATAACAATTAGCATAATTTAGGATGCATACTCTTTGTAGCGTGCCCTCCCTAGATGCGCCCGAACCGAACAAGAACAAGTCTTTAGGTCTCCAAATGTCGTCCCTCCGTAGATAGTCCACAGCACGTCCGGATCCGCCTTAAGTTTAATTAACTAGAATTGCCCCGAAGATACTATGTGTTTTCGGTTTTTATGCAGCAAATAATGACTGAGTTTTATGCCTAAAACTTGAATGAATACTTGAATTACTCGCTTTTAAATTGTGAACTATAATCACATATTTATAGGGTATGGAATCGGGTATTAGAGTCCTACTAGGAAACGAATTAACTAATCTGAATTTAATTTAAATTCTATTAATTAATTATCTAGTAGATTTAGGAAATCAATCTATACGAATCCTAATCGATCAAGGTTTCGTACACAAGCACAAACACACACGCACGCACAACAGCCCACGAGGGGCGCCATGCGCGCGCGCTGACCCAAGGCCCAGCAAGTGCTCGCAGACTACGAGGGGCGAGCGCCTGCTGGCCTTTCTCGCGCTTGGGCTTTGTTTTCTTTGGTCGCGCACTGGGCTTGCTGGGCGTGGGCCTGGCTTCGCGCTGGGCCTTCGTCTAGCAAGCTCGTCCGATGCTTATTCGTACGACGCGCTTCCGATTAATTTCCCGATTCCGGAATTCATTTCCGATAAGAACAATATTTAACATTTTCGATTCCGGAATTAATTTCCGTTTCGAAAAAATATTTAATATTTCCGTTTCCGGAATTATTTTCCGATTCTGATAATATTTCCGATTCTGACAATATTTCCGTTTCCGGCAATATTTCCGATTCCGGCAATATTTCCATTTCCGATAATATTTTCCGATACGTACCATGTTTCCGTTTCCGGCAACATCTACGACTTGGATAATATTTATATTTCAGATACGATCCATATTTCCGTTTCCGGCAATATCATCGTTTCCGGAGTATTCATTATTTGCCTTTGACGATCTCAGCTCCCACGGAAACCAAGATCCGTCGATTCCGAATATCCATAGATGGAGTATTTAATGCCATTAAATACTTGATCCGTTTACGTACTATTTGTGTGACCCTACGGGTTCAGTCAAGAGTAAGCTGTGGATTAATATCATTAATCCACTTGAACTGAAGCGGCCTCTAGCTAGGCATACAGTTCACTTGATCTCACTGAATTATTAACTTGTATAATTAACATTGAACCGCATTTATTAGACTTACCATTAAATGCATACTTGGACCAAGGGCATTATTTCCTTCAGTCTCCCACTTGTCCTTAGGGACAAGTGTGCATTTCCTAATTCCTTTGTCGCTCGATGCTTGCTCTTGAACATAAGGTAAGAGTTGTCATCATTATTATATCCAGAGATGTTTCTCGGTTTCAGAGTTCAACTGATCAAATAAACAGATAATCATAGCCTATGATTCATCTTAGCACGGCCATGCATTTTACAGTTTCTAGCTCTCCGAGTGGCCTTGTACAACTTTCAGCATCTCATCCCGATTTATGGGAGGACAATCCCAATCTTGTGATCTTGAGATTAGACTTCGTTTGATAGGTGATTACCTGAGCGTTGCCTTTATAGCCTCCTTTTACGGTGCGACGGTTGACAACGTCAAAGTAACCAGTTCTCAAACAAGTAATCTCAAATCACTCAGGTATTGAGGATTAATGTCTAATAATTTTAATGAAATTTACTTATGACAGATTTTCATCTCTTACAGTAAAGTTTCATAGGTATGTCCGATACTAGTCTTCCCAAAGTAAGTATCTATGCAAATGATTGCGACATTGTCATGTCCACATAGTTCAAGAAACAGAACTACTAGTCATCTTGCATTCTAGTTGTCTAGTGTTTTCTATGCGTCCATCTTTATAGAAAACTCCGACCAGGGACCATTTTCAACTTTTGACATTCAAGTTCACTTGATAGACAATTCTTAGTCACAGGACTGGTCCTGACAGTCTATCTTGAATATATCGTTAAATTGAAGTGACTCATCATTTAATACTAAACCAAGATTAAATGGAATATGAAAATACATTTCATATATGATAAATGTTCAACCCCAATGTTTTACAACCATGGGTCTTTAACCCATCTTTAAAACAATTAATGGAATTCAAAGTTGTACTTGATTTCCAGTGCTACAATGTGAGTGTTGTATCTCACTTGTTGCATAGGTTTAGTTATCATGCTTTGCCAATCTTAATATCCTTTTCATCGAATGTTCTTCGAGATAGATGATAAGATCTTTTGAGTATGTTTATTTTGTGATCTAGTCTTTCTTGCTACATTAGTGGTTCTATGCGTTTTGCAATGAAGAACCATCAAGTCAGCATACATGTGATCTACCCAAGTTAAATGAAGAACTCTTCAACATAAACAACCCTGTTTTTATTGCTTCTTAGGCAATAATAACTTTTACTTCAACTGTATAGGTTGCTAATGATGCTTTGTTTGGATTTACTTATCCAAGCAGTTCACAGATATGTAGAAGACTTTCCAACTATATCTTAGAACATAGAAATTAATATTTAATTTCCCACGCAACAACTCATGGTCTTTAATCCATGTTGCCATTTCAAAACACGATGCTCTATAGCTCGTCCTTATCAATGGTTAACTCCAAAGGAATCTTGCTTGATCCTTTGCTAGTGTTTATGCGTGTAGCATCAATTTTTAGCATATCTTTATTTCCTTGAATCAAGAACTAATCTTATGTACCTTTTCAAGTACCATAAGTTTTCATGATCCCAATTTAGTTGATCTTCACTTAGATTAATAGAGATTGGTATATGTTCTTCATGCCTAAAGTCATACGATATATTTTGGCGATCCTTATATTATATCATACATGATAAATTCGTTTGCAGAATAATTCCCAATTGAATTCTATCCATGTAACTTTAGCTCATTCAATTTCAGCAGATACTGAATCCAGCTAAATCCTTTGACATATAATATAGGTGAAGAATCTCATTAGATTCTTTGATGTTTAACTTAGTAAATGCTTATACATAGTTCAAACATTCTTTACTTAGATTTATTCATATGGGTCGAATAACTCCAATGGAGTCTTTCGTGTTTGATTTAGTAAATGCCATTACTTAATCCAAAACAATATTATAAGATCTTTGTAAATAGATCTTAATACCTAGTATGTACTAAGTTTCGCCTTGGTCCATCATTGATGAATAATTTCAAATCTAAGTCATTAGCATTTGAATGTTACTTCACAATAGAGAGATATGTGTGTGATACACATAAGACCAAATTAAGTTTTACATACTCCCACTAAACTTCTTATACATCTATAAGAACCATGTACATTTTATGAAACTAAAATACTTATTAGTTTCACTAAAATACATTTCTAATTCCCAATTGCTTGCTTAAATCTGTACTTAGATTTCATAAGCTAGCATTCATTTCAAGCATTATTTGGATCCACAAATCCTATGACATGCCATGTACATAGTTTCTTCCTATATTTGATTGAGGAATACGTTTTGTCATCCAATTGCCATGTGTACCAATATGCAATAATTGCTTGATTTATAGACTTGAGCATTGCGATTTTGCATGAGGTTTCAACACAATCGAAGCCGTGAATTTTCTTGTAACCTTTAGCAACTAATCTATCTTTGTGTTTGAACACAATTTCATGTTTGATGGTTTTTATCCTTAAAACAAACTTGCAACCAATAGGTGTGAAACTATTCTTGCAAATCAACAAAATGTCAATTTTGTCATCAAAACATTGATTATGTTTTATGGCCTTTAACCAATTAAACATTAAGTCTATATATGGCTTCTAACCATTTTAGGGAATCTAGGTTTCGTCATAGCTTTCTTACAAGTCACAAACTCATTAATCTTCATAATAGTTTGACTGCAAGTTGTAGGTTTCTACACTGTCTTATAGAAGAATCTCATAGTTTCATTGACCTGAACTCTATGTTTCTTCACTATCTAATAGAAGAATCTCATAGATTCAGTGACTTGAACTCTATGCCTACTTGGGTATAGAACATCAAACAATAGAATATCAATAGACACATAGTGCTTTGAGTATTCTGTTCTCCTTGAAGCACTTGTAAAGTCTTCTAAGAGATGTCTATTCTTTAAAGCCACTTCTAAAGTCCTTAAAGAATAAGTGTTCGGATTTTCTGAAGAACTTCAAAAAGCCTCCGGAATGTCCGTTTATGTTTGTTGTTCGCCTCGAAGACTTTCGAGGTCTATTTTCTCCCACTTGTCATTTTGGAAACTAATCTCCAAAAGGACATTATTTCGAGCAAACAAACATTATGTTCTCAAAAATTCGTGGTAGAAAAAATACCCTTGTGTCTCATTTGAATAAATCACAATGAAACATATATCTATACTTGGGCCTTAGTTTGTTGAATAACAAACACTAAGCTCCCACTGAGTTTAGCAACTCTTTAGATATAATTGAAAAGATATCCTGAAATTACTTTTCAACAGGTTTGACGAATTTGGTTTAGTTTGGTGGTAGTTGAGCATTCTGTTTAGAAATTATAGGAAAATTCTTTATGATTCATCATTGATCGAATCAAGTGCTAATTGACTTCTATCATTCCAACTTAGATATGCCATATCTCATGGAGCTAGATTGTGAAATTACAACACACAAGCTTTGATGATCATTTTGGTCTCAAGTAATCATCAACATGATCTAACCTAGATCTTTATGATTTCTTGCCAAGTGGATTTTATACTTCTGAATCTTTGAACTAGCCAAACAGATTCAAACTTATATCACATTAAGCAAATAAACCAATATTCACTCGAATCTAGGTGAAATAATAAAGTCATAAAATATTTCTTTAGCTTTGAACTCTATTGTCTAGGCGTTCTAACAATAGTTCATATCTTTTGTTACTTTCAATAAGTAAGACTAGCTTGTCTTGAATTGATCTAGAAATCAATCAACTTTCAAAAGTCCATCAAAATAGAGCTTTAGAATGTTAACTTGTTGATATGGTCTAAGCAACAATGCCAAAGATTAGTGGAACTCAAACATTTTTTTTGTTTTTCTTGAATGTGAGTCTTTCTGTATTTGAAAACAGAAATTTAGGTATGCTGATTATGGAACAAAATAGCCATTATGTTCCAGCTTTGAAAGGACTTAAAACAAACCAGATGACCCTACAACTAATGTAGCATTTCCATGCTTCATTTCCCACTTGTAGGTCATTATTGTAGCCTAGCTTCCATTGTTTGAGTTATTACCGAAGTAAGAACCTCAAGCGGTATATGATACCAAGGAAGTTTGATTGCTAGGTCACTTTTCTTTAAACATAAACTTATATGTAGAAACGGAATCGTAAATTCCTTTCATTTGTTCCTTGTTTTCCTATTTCTTGTACCCTTTCTTATAGTTTTAAGAATTGAATTATCTAGTGTTAACTTTTATACTTTGTTTAGACATGTTCAATGTCACTCCAACAAATTTCTACCATTTTATTTATGTTGAATATTCTGTTTCAACTAGATGATCTTACCAGAAGATTCTAAAGTTCTCTAAGCATCGATCTATTCGAATGTCTAGGGACTAGACTCATTCGAGAATTAAATGGATAAAAGATATTAGGTTGTTAATCATTGGTAAAGTTGAGCGTTTAAACTCAATGCTTTATGATCTCAAAACTACATTGTATTTTAAATTCACAAGCACCAATCGGTTTGCCATTCGACTTTGATACTTGAAAACAACCATAAAAGTCACTAAAAGAAACATACATTTTTAAATTGCTCATTTTCTCTCATTTCCGTGAATCGTTCTTGGATTCACTACCAATCGAGGAAATTTACTGTTACCCTTCTAAAAGGATTTACTGTAGTGTAAGATATTTAATTATAAACAATAATTAAAACATTCGTTGAAGTATGCAAAGTCTAAACATTTATCATGAGTAATAACTTGAAAATTAAAGCAATCATGCAATTTAAACAAGTTATTGGCATTTTATTCGAAATTATTGTTCCGGCAGGTGTGAATAAAATGATTCCAAGACCCTTAAATCATTGAAGAATTAAGCACATTATGTATTTAGACTCAATTCTAAAATATTTTAGGTAAGCAAAGCCTTTGCTAATAGTCTAGAAACTACTCTTGGTTGATAGGCACGTCTAAGAACTTATTAGGTAAACCTATCTCATTTGCCACGACATAAAAGGACTCCTTACTTATTGAAGGAAATAATGCCCTTGGTCCAAGTATGCATTCTATGTTAAGTCTAATAAATGCGGTTCAGTATTAATTAACAAGTTAATAATTCAGTGAGATCAAGTGAGCTGAATGCCTAGCTAGAGGCCGCTTCAGTTCAAGTGGAATTAATGATATTAATCCACAGCTTACTCTTGACTGAACCCGTAGGGTCACACAAATAGTACGTAAACGGATCAAGTATTTAATAGCATTAAATACTCCATCTATGAATATTCGGAACCGACGGATCTTGGTTTCAGTGGGAGCTAAGATCGTCACAGGCAAGGAATGAATACTCCGGAAACGATGATATTGCCGGAAACGGAAATATGGATCGTATCGGAAATATAAATATTATCCAAGTCGTAGATGTTGCCGGAAACGGAAACATGGTACGTGTCGGAAAATATTATCGGAAATGGAAATATTGCCAGAATCGGAAATATTGCCGGAAACGGAAATATTGTCAGAATCGGAAATATTACCGGAATCGGAAAATAATTCCGGAAACGGAAATATTAAATATTTGTTCGAAACGGAAATTAATTCCGGAATCGGAAATATTAAATATTGTTCGTATCGGAAATAAATTCCGGAATTGGAAAATTTAATCGGAAGCGCATCGTACGAATAAGCATCGGACGAGGCCTGCCGGACGAGGCCCAGCACGAAGCCAGGCCATCGCCCAGCAAGCCAAGCGCGCCGCACAAACAGCAACGCCAGGCCCAGCGCAAGGCCAGGCCCAGCAGGCTGCGCGCAGCGCGCAGCGCGCACAGCGCGCACAGCACGCGCAGCGCGCAGCGCGCGCGGGCGCTGAGTGGGCTGCTGCTCGCGCGCACGCATGGGGCCCATCGTGGCTGCCGTGCGTGTGTGTGCAAGTGTTTGTGTTCGTGCACGTTTCCTAAAACATGCAGAGTTCGGTTAATGATTAAATTCCTAATTCTATTTGATAAATTAATTAAATTAGAGTTCTTGTAGGATTCTAGGTTTAATTAATTTGTATCTGAATAGGATTTCGATTCCCTTTCCATACCGCTATAAATATGAGGCTAGGGCTCACAATTTATAACACAAGTTTCAAAGTATTCAAAGTGAGTTTTTGAGAGAAAAATTCAGTCACACATTTGCCTATAAAGTGCCGAAAATAATAGTACCTTAAGGGCGATTCTAGTTGGTCAATCTTAAGGCGGATCCGGACGTGCTGTGGACTATCTACGGAGGGACGACACTTGGAGTCCTAAAGACTTGTTCTTGTTCGGTTCGGGCGCAGCTAGGGAAGGCACGCAACAAAGAGTATGCATCTAATCTATGCTAAATGATTATGTGTAAATAATATGTTTTCCTGGGTTTATGGTTTTTCCGCATGATTTATGAATTGTCATATGTATCATAACCTAACAGTGGTATCACGAGCCCCTTATTATTTTCATAATCTAAATTGCATGAACATGGTTAAATATTACAAATTTGCAAGAATTAAAAGGGGTGATTAATTTTCGTAATTGTTAATTAATTGCAAATTGCGTTTATTTAATTATACGTACGCAGTTTTTCGGCAGTTTCTTCGTTACTCATCCGAATTGAGTTATTTTTGTGTCAATTCCGCATGTAAAAAGCATTCTAAAATTTTGACAAAAATAGTATTTTTCTGCCGAACCCAGAATTCTCAAATTCGAAGCCTAACTATGACTTTTCGAAGGTTTTAGTTTTTCGAATGCAAAATTTCGTAAATTTAAGATGTTAAATTAAATATTTGCGATTCTTGTTGATAAATCTTGAATTTTTGATTGACCTACTGCATATGTTTAACAAGTTTGAATGCCTAGTCTTGTTAATTATGCAATCTAATTTGTAATTATGATTAATTTGTTGAAAATTAGAATAATTTAGAATTAATTTGATTTTCATAATTAATTGTAATTTAATTAGAAACCTATGATTAAAAACCACCATAAAAATTGTAAATTTACGATAAATTTTAAATTTTTATGACCTAGACTTGAATCCATAACAATCGGAAATCAATTGGATAATAAATTTTCGATTTTTCGCCCTAAAATTATGAAATTAATATTATTTATTAATTTGTCATTAATTTTAAATATAAATTTTAAATTTTTATGCGATTCGTTCATTTAACTTGCACGCACGAAGCAATGGACGCTTCGTGTTACCCTTAAGGGGTGTTGTATAATGCGGGCATGCGACGACGAGCAAGGGAGCTCGTCGCCCATGCGGCACGAATGCAATGAGCAAGGGCGTAGTGCACGAGCACAAGGCAGCAGCCCTGCCTTGTGTCGTGTGCCACGACCAATGGACGAATGGGCATGGGCGTAGGGCAAGCCAAGGCAGTCGCGTGTGGGCAGCAAGCGAGCTGCGCCACAACGCGCGCTGCCTCGCACAAGAGCGCGCAGCCTCGCGCGCAGCGAGCGCAAGCTCGCGTGCCACGAGCGCTGCGCCTAGCATTGCTCGCGCGCACAGCGAGCGATGTCGCCCGCCCAGCGAGCGATGTCGCGCGCCCAGCGAGCGATGGCTCGCGCGCCCAGCGAGCGATGTCGCGCGCCCAGCGAGCGATGTCGCGCGCCCAGCGAGCGATGTCGCGCGCGCACTGCGAGCGATAGCCCGCGTGCGATGAGCGCTGGCGCGCGCAGCGAGCACCAATGCGTGCGGAGGCTTGCGATAGGGATGCAGCAGCTATGCGACGAGCGCATGGGCTGCGCGCACATGGCCAACAATGGCTGTGTGCGTGCGGCCCATGGGCGTGCAACGCGTAGGGTGTTTGCGTTACGATTAGATCGTTCTGAATGTTTAATTTGAAAATTTCAGTTCACGTAATTTTAATTAATTTTAAAATTAATAATTTAAATTATTTTCTTGGATTTTAATTTTGAATATTATAATTATAATAAATTTTATTTATTCTAATTATTTTACTAAAATTAAAATCATGAATTAATTTAAATACGACTGAAATTAAATTAAACTTTTTGGATTCAATTATAAATTTATATGAGCTTTAAATTTTAATTAAATTTGTATGTTTCCGGTTAGACTAGAAATACATTTTTATGTTTAAAATTGGTAAAGCATATGAATTTATTGGTTTAAGTGGGAGCGTTTTTTAGTCATAAACTCTTGATTAGGTCTACAAATCCTTAAGGTTAAAACAACTTGATTAGAATTAATAAGGACTGAATAATTGGTAGATTATTGGTGCCCTTGATTAATTGCTGCAAATGTTTACGTGATGCATAATGTGTTTTACTAACCAGCTATGTGGGCCATTCATGATAATGAATGGGTGAATGGTATATATTGTATATGTACTGTTGTGCAGGTTATGAAGTGACTAGTATGGCCCAAATAGGATAGAAAATATGGTCTGCGTACCATTAATTTGAATGTAATTGGTCTAAAGTACCAAAGTTATTTTTCAATTCAAATATGGTCTGCGAACCATCAAATAGTTGTAATTAGTTATAGCTTATCCTATTTGAAGAAAATGGTGCCTCCCACGGAGATTTTCAAGACGGACTTTGAAGTCAAAGCTTCAAGATGAAGTCGGGCCATACTAGATCACAAATATCTTATGCATGTTTTAAGTTATTTATTGTTTTAAATATGTCTTAAAATGCATGAGATCAAAAGCTTGATTATGTTGCATGATTAAGGATTTTAGTTCACTTAAAATCTAACCAACATAGTAAGAGCCTTAAGTTCCAAACTTAAAAATTGAGTTAAAAGGTGCCATGCCAAAATATACACTTGCTTGGATATCCTTTACATCAATCTAGTAATAGTTTTCGCTCAGCGAGGTGTTACTTATTGGTCCTAAAGGGGCAAGGTACACAAATAATTGTGAGTACATGTTAGTTTTGGTGAAACTCAACGATATAAGTAAGGAGTCCTTTTATGTCGTGGCAAATTCGATAGGTTTACCTAATAAGTTCTTAGACGTACCTATCAACCAAGAATAGTTTCTAGACTATTAGCAAAAGGCTTTTGCTTACCTAAGATGTTCTAGGATTAAGTCGACAAACTGTGCTTAATTCTTCAATGATTTTAGGATCTTGGAATCATTTTATTCACACCTGCCGGAACAATAAAATCGAATAAAATGCTAATAACTTGTTTGAATTGCATGGTTGCTTTAATTTCAAGTTATTATTCATGATAAATGTTTAGACTTTGCATGCTTCAATGTATGTTTTAATTATTGTTTATAATTAAATATCTTGCACTGCAATAAATCCTTTTAGAAAGGTAACAGTAAATTTCCTCGATTGGTAGTGAATCCAAGAACGATTCACGGAAATGAGAGAAAGTGAGCAATTTAAAATGTACGTTTCTTATATCGACTTTTATGGTTGTTTTCGAGTATCAAAGTCGAATGGCAAACCGATTGGTGCTTGTGAATTCAAAATACAATGTGGTTTTGAGATCATAAAGCATTGAGTTTAAACGCTCAGCTTTACCAATGGTTAACAACCTAAAATCCTTTTTCCATTTAATTCTCGAATGAGTCTAGTTCCTAGACATTCGAATAGATCGATGCTTAGAGAACTTTAGAAGCTTCTGGTAAGATCATCTAGTTGAAACAGAATATTCAACATAAATTAAAATGGTAAAGAACCTTGTTGGTGACATTGGACATGTCTAACAAAGTATAAAAGTCAACACTAAAGAATTCAATTCTTAAGACTATAAGAAAGGGTACAAGAAATAGGAAAACGAGGAACAAATGAAAGGAATTTACGATTCCGTTTCTACCTATAAATTTATGTTTAAAGAGAAGTGACCTAGCAATCAAACTTCCTTGGTATCATATACCGCTTGAGGTTCTTACTTCGGTAATAACTCAAATAAATGGAAGCTAGGATACACTAATGACCTACAAGTGGGAAATGAAGCATGGCAATGCTACATTAGTTGTAGGGTCATCTAGTTTGTTTTAAGTCCTTTCAAAGGCTGGAACTTAATGGCTATTTTGTTCCATAATCAGCATACCTAAATTTCTGCTTCAAACACAGAAAGACTCACATTCAGAAGAACAAAAACAATGCTTGTTTGTTTGTTTATTTGAATGAAATGGTCAATTACTGGTTGAGTCAATATGTTTGATTAAAACAAACAACTCTTTAAAGAACTTTACTAGGTTCAAATCAAACCCTTGATTTGAGTTCCATTAAATCTTTGGCATTGTTGCTTAGACCATATCAACAAGTTAACATTCATAAGCTCTATTTTGATGGACTTTTGAAAGTTGGTTGATTTCTAGATCAACTTAAGACAAGCTAGTCTTACTTGTTGAAAGTAACAAAGAATATGAACTATTGTTAGAACGCCTAGACGATAGAGTTCAAAGCTAAAGAAAGGTTTTATGACTTTATTATTTCACATGGATTTGAGTGAATATAGGTTTATTTACTCAAATGTGATATAAGTTGAATCTGTTTGGCTAGTTCAAAGATTCAGAAGTATAAAATCCACTCGGCAAGAAATCATAAAGATCTAGGTTAGATCATGTTGATGATTACTTGGACCAAATATGATCATCAATGATTGTGTGTTGTAATTTCACAATCTAGCTCCATAAGATATGGCATATCTACGTTGGAATGATCGAAGTCAATTAGTACTTGATTCGATCAATGATGAATCATAAAGACTTTTCCTATAATTTCTAAAACAAAATGCTCAACTACCACCAAACTAAACCAAATTCGTCAAAGCTATTGAAAAGTAATTTCAGGATATCTTTTCAATTATATATATCTAAAGAGTTGCTAAACTCAGTGGGAGCTTAGTGTTTGTTATTCAACAAACTAAGGCCCAAGTCTAGATATATGTTTCATTGTGATTTATTCAAATGAGACACAAGGGTATTGTTTCTACCACGAATTTTTGAGAACATAATGTTTGTTTGCTCGAAATAATGTCCTTTTGGAGATTCGTTTCCAAAATGACAAGTGGGAGAAAATAGACCTCGAAAATCTTCGAGGCGAACAACAAACATAAACGGACATTCCGGAGGCTTTTCGAAGTGCTTCAGAAAATCCGAACTTATTCTGTAAGGACTTTACAAGTGGCTTTAAAGAATAAACATCTCTTAGAAGACTTTACAAGTGCTTCAAGGAGAACAGAATATTCAAAGGACTTTCAAGTGGCTATTGATATTCTATTGTTTGATGTTCTATACCCAAGTAGGCATAGAGTTCAAGTCACTGGAACTATGAGATTCTTCTATTAGATAGTGAAGAAACATGGAGTTCAGGTCACTGAAACTATGCAATTCTTCTATTAGATAGTAAAGAAACCTACAACTTGCAGTCAAACTAAAAGAAGTGACTTGTAAGAAAGCTATGACGAAACCCAGATTCCCTAAAATGGTTAGAGGCCATATATAGACTATATGTTTAATTGGTTAAAGGCCATAAAACATACTCAATGTTTTGATGACAAAATTGAAATTTTGTTGATTTGCAAGAATAGGTTCACACCTATTGATTGCAAGTTTGTTTTAAGGATAAAAACCATCAAACATGGAATTGTGTTCACACACAAAGCTAGATTAGTTGCTAAAGGTTACAAGCAAATTCATGGTGTGAATTGTGTTGAAACCTCATGCATAATCGTAATGCTCAAGTCTATAATTCAAGCAATGATTGCATATTGGTACATATAGAAATTGGATGACAAAACGTATTCCTCAATCAAATGTTGGAAGAAACTATGTACATGGTATGTCATAGGATTTGTGGATCCAAATAAATGCTTGAAAGAGAAAGCTAGTTTATAAAATCTAAGTACAGATTTAAAGCAAGCAATTGGGAATTAGAAATGTATTTTAGTGAAGCTAATAAGTATTTTAGTTTCATAAAATATACATGATTCTTATAGATATATAAGAAGTTTAGTGGGAGTACATAAAAACTTATTTGGTCCTATGTGTATCACACACATATCTCTCTATTGTGAAACAACATTCAAATGCTAATGACTTAGATTTGAAATTATTCATCAATGATGGACCATGGCGAAACTTAGTACATACTGGATATTAAGATCTATTTACAAAGATCTTATGATATTGTTTTGGATTAAGTAATGGCATTTACTAAATCAAACACGAAAGACTCCATTGGAGATATTCGACCCATATGAATAAATCTAAGTAAAGGATGTTTGAACTATGTATAAGCATTTACTAAGTTAAACATCAAAGAATCTAAGTAAGATTCTTAAACCTATATTATATGTCAAAGAATTTAGCTGGATTTAGTATCTACTGAAACTAGATGAGCTAAAGTTACATGAATAGAATTCAATTGGGAATTATTCTGCAAAAGAACTTATCATGTATGATATAATATGAGGATCGCCAAAAACGTATTGTATGACTTTAGCCATGACGAACATATACCAATCTCTATTGATCTAAGTAAAGATCAACTAGTTTGAGATCAAGAATACTTATGGTACTTGAAAAGGTACATAGGAATAGTTCTTGAATTCAAGGAAATAAAGATATGCTAAATATTGATGCTACACGCATAAACACTGGCAAAGGATCAAGCAAGACCCTTTGGAGTTAACCATTGATAAGGACGAGCTATAGAGCATCGTGTTTTGAAATGGCAACATGGATTGGAGACCATGAGTTGTTGCGTGGGAAATTAAAATAATAATTTCTATGTTCTAAGATATAGTTGGAGAGTCTTCCACATATCTATGAACTGCTTGGATAGGTAAAACCAAACAAAGCATCACTAACAACCTATACAGTTGAAGTAAAAGTAATTATTGCCTAAGAAGCAATAAAACAGGGTTGTTTAAAGAGTTCTTCACTGAACTTGGGAAGATCACCTATCTGCTGGCTTGATGGTTCTTCATTGAAAAATGCGTAGAACCACTCTTGAAGCAAGAAAAAGGTCTGCTAACTTGATGGTTCTTCATTGAGAAATGCGTAGAACCACCATTGTAGCGAGAAAGACTAGATCACAAAATAAACATACTCAAAAGATCTTATCATCTATCTCGAAGAACATTCGATGAAAAGTATATTAAGATTGGCAAAGCATGATAACTAAACCTATGCAACAAGTGAGAAGCAACACTTACATTGTAGCACTGGAAATCAAGCATAGCTTTGAAATTCCATGAACTGTTTTAGAAGATGGGTTTGAGGCCCATGGTTGTAAAACATTGGGGTTGAACATTTATCATATATGAAATGTATTTTCATATTCCATTTAATCTTGGTTTAGTATTAAATGATGAGTCCCTTCAATTTGACGATATATTCAAGATAGACTGTCAGGACCAGTCCTGTGACTAAGAAATGTCTATCAAGTGAACTTGAATGTCAAAGGTTGAAAATGGTCCCTAGTCGGAGTTTTCTATAAAATCGGACGCATAGAAAACGTTAGACGACTAGAATGCAAGATGACTAGTAGTTCTGTTTCTTGAACTATGTGGACATGGCAATGTCATAATCATTTGCATAGATACTTACTTTGGGAAGACTAGTATCGGACAAGACCTATGAAACTTTACTGTAAGAGATGAAAGTCTGTCATAAGTAAATTTCATTAAATTATTAGACACTAAATCCTCAATACCTGAGTGATTTGAAGATTACTTGTTTGAGAACTGGTTGCTTTGACGTTGACCAACCGTCGCACCAAGGAGGCTATAAAGGCAACGCTCAGGTAATCACCTATCAAACGAAGTCTAATCTCAAGATCGCAAGATTGGGATTGTCCTCCCATAAATCGGGATGAGATGCTTAAAAGTTGTACAAGGCCACTCGGAGAGCTAGAAACTGTGAAATGCATGGCCGTGCTCGGATGAATCATAGGCTATGATTATCTGTTTATTTGATCAGTTGAACTCTGAAACCGAGGAACACCTCTGGACATAATAAGGATGACAACTCTTACCTTATGTTCAAGAGCAAGCATCGAGCGACAAAGGAATTAGGAAATGCACACTTGTCCCTAAGGACAAGTGGGAGACTGAAGGAAATAATGCCCTTGGTCCAAGTATGCATTCTATGTTAAGTCTAATAAATGCGGTTCAGTATTAATTAACAAGTTAATAATTCAGTGAGATCAAGTGAGCTGAATGCCTAGCTAGAGGCCGCTTCAGTTCAAGTGGAATTAATGATATTAATCCACAGCTTACTCTTGACTGAACCCGTAGGGTCACACAAATAGTACGTAAACGGATCAAGTATTTAATAGCATTAAATACTCCATCTATGAATATTCGGAACCGACGGATCTTGGTTTCAGTGGGAGCTAAGATCGTCACAGGCAAGGAATGAATACTCCGGAAACGATGATATTGCCGGAAACGGAAATATGGATCGTATCGGAAATATAAATATTATCCAAGTCGTAGATGTTGCCGGAAACGGAAACATGGTACGTGTCGGAAAATATTATCGGAAATGGAAATATTGCCAGAATCGGAAATATTGCCGGAAACGGAAATATTGTCAGAATCGGAAATATTACCGGAATCGGAAAATAATTCCGGAAACGGAAATATTAAATATTTGTTCGAAACGGAAATTAATTCCGGAATCGGAAATATTAAATATTGTTCGTATCGGAAATAAATTTCGGAATCGGAAAATTTAATCGGAAGCGCATCGTACGAATAAGCATCGGACGAGGCCTGCCGGACGAGGCCCAGCACGAAGCCAGGCCATCGCCCAGCAAGCCAAGCGCGCCGCACAAATAGCAACGCCAGGCCCAGCGCAAGGCCAGGCCCAGCAGGCTGCGCGCAGCGCGCAGCGCGCACAGCGCGCACAGCACGCGCAGCGCGCAGCGCGCACAACGCGCACAGCACGCGCAGCGCGCAGCGCGCACAGCGCGCACAGCACCCGCAGCGCGCAGCGCGCGCGGGCGCTGAGTGGGCTGCTGCTCGCGCGCACGCATGGGGCCCATCGTGGCTGCCGTGCGTCTGTGTGCAAGTGTTTGTGTTCGTGCACGTTTCCTAAAACATGCAGAGTTCGGTTAATGATTAAATTCCTAATTCTATTTGATAAATTAATTAAATTAGAGTTCTTGTAGGATTCTAGGTTTAATTAATTTGTATCTGAATAGGATTTCGATTCCCTTTCCATACCGCTATAAATATGAGGCTAGGGCTCACAATTTATAACACAAGTTTCAAAGTATTCAAAGTGAGTTTTTGAGAGAAAAATTCAGTCACACATTTGCCTATAAAGTGCCGAAAATAATAGTACCTTAAGGGCGATTCTAGTTGGTCAATCTTAAGGCGGATTCGGACGTGCTGTGGACTATCTACGGAGGGACGACACTTGGAGTCCTAAAGACTTGTTCTTGTTCGGTTCGGGCGCAGCTAGGGAAGGCACGCAACAAAGAGTATGCATCTAATCTATGCTAAATGATTATGTGTAAATAATATGTTTTCCTGGGTTTATGGTTTTTCCGCATGATTTATGAATTGTCATATGTATCATAACCTAACACTTATATCGTTGAGTTTCACCAAAACTAACATGTACGCACAATTATTTGTGTACCGCACCCCTTTAGAATCAATAAGTAACACCTCTCTATGGCGGAAAACTATTACTAAGATTGATGTAAAGGTTATCCAAGTAAGTGTTATTTTGGCATGGCATCTTTTAACTCAATTTTAAAGTTTGGAACTTAAGGCTCTTACTATGTTGGTTAGATTTTAAGTGAACTAAAATCCTTAATCATGCAACATAATCAAGCCACAATCTCATGCATAATGAAGACATATTTAAAGCAATAAATAACTTAAAACATGCATAAGATATAAATGTGATCTAGTATGGCCTGACTTCATCTTGAAGCTTCAACTTCAATGTCCGTCTTGAAAATGGATTGGAAACTCCGTCTTGAATTTCACCATGGGAGGCGCCATTTTCTTCAAATAGGATAAGCTATAATTAAACTAATTAAAACTATTTGATGGTACGCAGACCATATTTAAAGCAATAAAATTTGGTACTTTAGACCAATATTACATTCAAATTAATGGTACGCAGACCATACTTTCTATCCTATTTGGACCATACTAGTCACTTTCAATAACCTGCAAAACAGTACATATACAATATATACCATTCACCCATTCATTATCATGAATGACCCACATAACTGGTTAGTAGAACATATTATGCATCACATAAACATTTGCAACAATTAATCAAGGGTTCCAATAATCTACCAATTATTCAATCCTTAATTAATTCTAATCAAGTTGCTTTAACCTTAAAGGAATGTAGACCTAATAGAGAGTTTATGACTAAAGGCTGCCACTTAAACCAATAAATTTACATGCTTTACTAATTTTAAACATAAATTGTATTTCCTAGTCTAACCGGAAACATACAAATTTAATTAAAATTTAAAGCTCATATAAATTATTAATTGAATCCTTTAATTTATTTTCAGTTGAATTCAATAATTGAATTTAAATTTATTCAAGGTTTTAATTTTAGTAAAATAATTAGTATAAATTAAAATTTATAATAATTAGATTATTCAAAATTAAATTGAGAGAAAACAATTTAAATTAAGAATTTTAAAGTTAATTAAAATCGTTTCCGAACTGAAAATTTAAAATTAAATTCAAAGAGCATCAATCGTTACAAGACGAGGCACGTGGGCTTGCGCCCAAGCCCCATCGAGTCACGAGGCAACAGCGCCCCAACGATTGATCGCACAACAATGCACGAGCAGGCCACACGCATCGCAGCCAGCCCAGGCCACGCTGCGCGCAGCCTGCCTCACTTCGACGCGTCTGGTCTCTTCGCTGGGCGAGGCAGCGCGCGTTGTGGCGCAGCACGCTCGCTGCCCACACGCGACTACTCGCTCGGGTCATGCCTTTCCCATCGCCCATCGCCCATCGCACAACACACACGCCCAACACCATTTCCTCGCGCGCGCGCGTCTTTCTTGTTGCTCGCTGCATTAGTACCGCATGGGCGACGAGCTCCGCCTTTGCTCGTCGTCGCATGTCCGCACTATACAACACCCCTTAAGGGTAACACGTAGCGTCCTTTGCTTTGTGCGTGCAACATCCATGAGCGAATTTCATAAAAATTAAAACTTTTTAATTCAAATTTATTGACAAATTAATAAAACATATTAATTTCATAAATTTAGGGCGAAAAATCGAAAATTTATTAATCAATTAATTTCCGATTATCATGGATTCAAATCTAGGTCATAAAAATTTAAAATTTATCATAAATCAACAATTTTTATGCTGGTTTTTAATCATGGATACTTAATTAAATCGTTAATAAATTATGAAAATCAAATCAAATTCTAAATTATTCGACTTTCAACAAATTAATTACAATTACAAATTAGGTTGTATAATTAACAAGCTTAGGCATATAAATTTGTTAAACATATACAGTAGGTCAATCAAAAAGTCAAGATTTAACAACA
This sequence comes from Spinacia oleracea, assembly GCF_020520425.1. Classification (NCBI taxonomy): domain Eukaryota; kingdom Viridiplantae; phylum Streptophyta; class Magnoliopsida; order Caryophyllales; family Amaranthaceae; genus Spinacia; species Spinacia oleracea. Next base: position 128,593,577 of record NC_079492.1, read on the forward strand.
AGAAGCGCAAATATTTAAATTTAACATCTTAAAATTACAAACTTTGCGTTCGAAAAAGTAAAACCTCCGAAAAGTCATAGTTAGGCTTCGAATTTGGGAATTCTGGGTTCGGCCGAAAAATTGTTATTTTTGTCAAAATTTTAGAATGCCTTTTACATACAGAATTGACGCAAAAATCACTCGATTTCGTTAAGTAACGAAGAAACTGCCGAAAAACCTGCGAACATATAATTAAATAATCACAAATTTGCAATTAATTACAATTACGAAATTAATAACCCCTTTTAATTCCTTGCAAATTTATAAAATTTAACCATGTTAACCAATTATTATGGAATTAATTAGAGGCTCATGATACCACTGTTAGGTTATGATACATATAACTGAATATAAATCATGCAGAAAAACCATAAAGTCAGGAATCCAAATTAATTGCCACATAACAATTAGCATAATTTAGGATGCATACTCTTTGTAGTGTTCCCTCCCTAGCTGTGCCCGAACCGAACAAGAACAAGTCTTTAGGACTCCAAATGCCGTCCCTCCATAGATAGTCCACAGCACGTCCGGATCCGCCTTAGGTTTAATTAACTAGAATTGCCCCAAAGGTACTACGTGTTTTCCGTTTTTATGCAGCAAATAATGACTGAGTTTTATGCCTAAAACTTGAATGAAAACTTGAATTACTCGTTTTTAAATTGTGAACTATAATTACATATTTATAGGGTATGGAATCGGGTATTAGAATCCTACTAGGAAGCGAATTAACTAATCTGAATTTAATTTAAATTCTATTAATTAATTATCTAGTAGATTTAGGAAATAAATCTATACGAATCCTAATCGATCGAGGTTTCGTACACAAGCACAAACACACACGCACGCACAGCAGCCCACGAGGGGCGCCATGCGCGCGCGCGAGCGCTGAGCCCAGGCCCAGCAAGTGCTCACAGCCCACGAGGGGCGCGCGCCCGCTGGCCTTGCTCGCGCTTGGGCTTTGCTTTCTTTAGTCGCGCACTGGGCTTGCTGGACGTGGGCCTGGCTTCGCGCTGGGCCTTCGTCTAGCAAGCTCGTCTGATGCTTATTCGTACAACGCGCTTCCGATTAATTTCCCGATTCCGGAATTCATTTCCGGTACGAACAATATTTAACATTTCCGATTCCGGAATTAATTTCCGTTTAACAAATATTTAATATTTCCGTTTCCGGAATTATTTTCCGATTCCGATAATATTTCCGATTCCGATAATATTTCCGATTCTGACAATATTTCCGTTTCCGGCAATATTTCCATTTCCGATAATATTTTCCGATACGTACCATGTTTCCGTTTCCGGCAACATCTACGACTTGGATAATATTTATATTTCCGATAGGATCCATATTTCCGTTTCCGGCAATATCATCGTTTCCGGAGTATTCATTATTTGCCTTTGACGATCTCAGCTCCCACTAAAACCAAGATCCGTCGATTCCGAATATCCATAGATGGCGTATTTAATGACATTAAATACTTGATCCGTTTACGTACTATTTGTGTGACCCTACGGGTTCAGTCAAGAGTAAGCTGTGGATTAATATCATTAATCCACTTGAACTGAAGCGGCCTCTAGCTAGGCATACAGTTCACTTGATCTCACTGAATTATTAACTTGTATAATTAACACTGAACCGCATTTATTAGACTTACCATTAAATGCATACTTGGACCAAGGGCATTATTTCCTTCATCATGGGGCAGCCTACTCCACAGCCTGGGTGCGGCTTGTCTTCTTTGCCGCGGAGTATACTAATTTTGATCATGATTTGCTTAGTTGACAATTCAATTAATGATCAGGAGGCACGAGAAAGGCTTGCACAAATTTATCAATTGGTCCTGCCTAATTGGTTCTTTTTCTTATGCTTTGTGTAATCTCCTCTTCATACTCCTATACGGAGTATATATGTATAATCTTCCTCCGGCTACAAAATTCCAACTTTCCAATAAAAAACTGAAGAAGTCACTACAAGAATTTGTATCTTTAACGACAACCTAATTACGACGGGTCAAAAATCCCGTCGCAAAAGCCTTTTGCGACGGGGCTAACAACCAAACAATGACGGGAATAACCGTCGCAAATGTCTTTTACGACGGGTTTACGACGGATTTACGACGGGATTTCTATTAACGACGACCCCCTTTTATGACGGGTTCGCGACAGGAAATCCCGTCGTTAATCAACGATTATTGGCCTTTCGCGACGGGATTTCCCGTCGTTAATAGTACAATTTCTTGTAGTGAGTAATCAATGTCCCCTCCATGTAATTTGTCAGAATATGAACTTAAATTTCTGTGTAGCATTGGCATACCCGCAACGAGGGTACTTCAAACCATTAGAGTATCTCTTCATGGATTGATAAAATCAAGTTGCTAATGGATGTACACTAAAATGATTAATACGAAAGTGGTCCACTTTTTCATCAAGATAATGATGGTAAAGTTATTATCCCAGTAAAAGATGATAACTCATCAAAAATAATCCAAACAACAAACTGATTAATGAGAAATATTAGCCAACAACTCAAACGATTCATTAATACGCCGAATCGAAACCACGCGCTACCATTTCTTCCTCTCCAATCTCCATATTGTATATTGGCAAAAATCAAGAATCAACACTAAATTACGCTTCTAGATTGTTGGAAATAATACGTTGAAACCATGAAATTAACAATAAAATAATAGGGAAGAAACACAATACTCTATAATTGATCTCAAAAGCTGTGACGGGTTTTACGCCTGCCCTAGAAGCGTATTTCGCCACCACCGGTACAAGATTCTCAGTGACGATTCCTTCTTTGGTAACACAGCTACCTTCCAACTCTGTACCCCGATTGGAAGGGTGGAATTACTTCAAGAACTGCTCAGATCTCTATGGGACAAATAATGACAGAGATAATAATTTTTAGGGTTTATATGTTTCTCTATGTCTCTGGGTTATCTTATTGGAATAAATAAAAGAGTATTTACACATGCAGCGGTTTATATGTTTCTCTATGTCTCTGGGTTAACTTCTAAGTTCTAACATATGCAGCGATTTACACTCCTAGCTAGCTAAAAGAACATGACCCATGGCTTTTCGCCTACAAAATAACAAGTAAAAATCCCACACAAAAATGTAACATAGCCAGCCAATGACTCAATGCTATCGAAAAATTAACATGAGACGTAAGTAGGTGATGAATGATGATCCATAACATTTCCCAATAACATGACAAATTAAGGGCCCGTTCGGTATCACTGTCAGTTTTCAGTTTTTGGTTTTTTGGTTTTGTAAGTCATATGATTTATATTGAATTATCAACTAAAAAGTAGTCATACCTATTGTAATCATGTTAATTTTGAAAACTGATAACAAAAAACTGGAAACTACTTTTTGTGGTTTTCATATTTTGGTTTTTAGTTTTGTAAAAAACAGAAAACTGGAAACAAAAAACGATACCGAACGAGCCCTAAGCTAATATGTAGTATACTAACTCTATGTCTAATACGAAGTAATAAAGATTAAAGAGGTAATTCTTATCCAGTCATAATTAAATGATTGATGCACTTTCTATTTTTGGAAATTTATTCCCTTATTTTATTACATCTTTCTTACACCAAATACCACACTACTAATATTTACTCCCTCCGTTCCGGTATACCCGCACCGGTTTGACCGATACATAGTTTAAGGCAATTTAATTGACTTATTATTTTTGACGGTTTTTTTTCGACGGTATATTATTAAATTAGGTTGTAGTTGATATTGAATATTTTTTTAATATAGTTAGTGGGAAATGTGTCAACTTTTTTAGTATGGTGGGGGTAAGGTGATTTTTTTTAATGTTTTTTAAGATGTTAGAAATACAAGTGGGACCTTAGGTAAATGAGAGATATTTACACTATTATAAACCTGGTCCACGCTAACTTAGTGTGGACAAGGGTAACAGAGTAATATGTATGGACAATATGTGTAAATGTACGTCACGTGACAATTATTTTGTGATTTTAAATAGTAACTATATGCGTATTACAGTAACTATGTGTTTTAAAGAGTTACAATGTGTTTTGTAGAGTTTCATGCGATTTTTGTCTAGCCCACTTTATATACGTTTTAAACTTTTTTATTTTTCAAAATTTCAGATCTACATTGTGTACATTTCTCTTTCACTTCTCTCTCTTCATTTTCTCTCTATGCTTTTCAAAATTTAGCCCAAATTTCTAGTTTTTATTCGATTTTCTTCGTAATTATCTTATAATTCTTATAATTTGACCTATTAGGTGAGGAAAAATTGGAGGAAGTAGTAGATCAAGAAGGAGGTTCGTCGTTGCCGAAACCGAATCGAAGAATTTGCACTCGTCTACAAATCTTGGCAAGAATTTTTAGAGGATCACATCTCGGTTTGTTGTTTTTTAAAGAATTTTATGTCCATTTTTATTTATAATTGAAAATATTTGTTGTTTTGGACAAATTAATGTTTGTGTTTTGCCGAAATAACGTTTTCACTTTGCGAATTCGATCAGTGACTTCACGATTTTAAATAGTAACTATATGAGTAATACAATAACTATATGGTTTAAAGAGGTACTATGTAATTTTAATGGTTACTATATGTGTACAATAGTTACTATATTATTTTAATGGTTACTATATGTGTACAGTTACTATATGTGTACAATAGTTATTATTTTGTTAAGTGATTTGAAATGTTTGTTGTTTTGTTGAAATTATGGTTAGTGTTTCACATAGTTAGTATATAAATGATATAGTTGCCTTTTTTTTTTGGTAAGCACCCGGTTCACCCTTAGGGCTAATCCGGATTCGGGGCGAGTTCTGGGTGGATAGGTTCCAGTCCCCTCCCAATTGTTGTTGCGGGAGATCGAACATGGGTCCTCCCTACCAAGTTCAGCCCCAATCACCACTGAACCAACAGACAATTGGTATAATTGCCTTTAATTTATGTTGCGAAATAGTGCTTTTAATAGTCACTGGAATGTTCATTGTGTTTATGTTAGTAGTAGTTTTAGAGTAACTATATTTTTTAAAAAGTTACTATAACTTTAAAACAGTAACTATATGTTTAAAATAGTTACTATATTTTTTAGAAAGTTATTATAAGTTTAAAACAGTAACTATATGCTTAAGATAGTTATTACGTTATGAACAATTTATAGTGACTTTTTGATAAATAATAATTACTATACGACTACATTATGTACTATCTTATTTAGAGTATGTTTTTGTTCGCTTCTTATATAGTGGCTATATGATTATAATGGTTACTATATGTGTACAATAGTTACTATATTATAATAATAGTCCCTATATGTTTATATAGTTACTATATGTTTTATATAGTTACTATATTTTTGAAATAGGTACTATGTTTATTTTATCATGATTTGTTACCATATGTTTATTTTCATCAATAGTTACTATATTGTTTATATAGTTACTATATGTTTGAAATAGGTATTATGTTTATTTTATCATGATTAGTTACCATATGTTTATTTTCTTCAACAATATTTGTATGTTTTACATAGTTACTATATGTTTGAAATAGTTACTATTTTAATTTATTATGTTCTGTGCATGTTTTTGATGTTATTCTACATTTTTAGTGATAGAGTTACTATATTATTATTATCACACCAACTATGTCTGCAACTATGTGACTAAATGACCATCAATAATATTTATAGGTATTATATCTTTTATAATAGTAATTATATGTTTGATATAATTATTATGTATATTATAATGTTCTTTTTATGTTTTTTGTTGTCTTCTATGTTATTATAATAAGAGTTACTATGTTATGATCACATTAACTATATGATCATAACAATAACTATATATGCAACTCTGCTAATATATGACTATCATTAATATTTAAATATACTATATCACGTATAATAGTAACTATATGTTTTTAATAGTTACTATGTTATTAAAATACCTAAAATATCCTGGTCCACACTAATAATAGCGTGGACCTGGCCATGCAAGTGAGATTGAATGAGAGATCGAAACAATATAAAATTAGAAAAATCACTATTTCTAGAAGCGTTATAAGTATTCCGAGACGGCTGTATAAGGAAAATGACGCGAGTATTACGGGACGGAGGGAGTAATCATTTAATCCGCACTTACCCCAATTCCATTATCTTTTATTTCAGTTATTCAATCCACACTAACCCCATTTCTTTCATTCTTTAATAAAAGAAAAATTTGGCAAATACAACATAATAAAGGTCTATATTTTCCAATTACAACCTCGATTTTCTAATTTTGTCAATTACAACCTCGATCTTCTAATTTTGTCAATTACAACCTCGATCTTCTAATTTGGTCAATTACAACCTTAAACTTATCCCTCCATTTTAAATTATAACCCAAAGTCATTTTTCAAACAAAAATCATAGGAAAATGATATCATAATGTTATTAAGAAAAAAACAATTACATAATTTCTATAAAAAAATTAAATAAAAAACTAAGAAATAAAACAAAACAAATAAAAAATAAGAATTAAAAGAAATTGACTTTTTTTTTTTAATATATATTATGTAATTATTTTTTTAATAACATCATGACATCATCTTCCGGCAATTTTTGCCGGAAAATAAATTCGGATTGTAATTTTAAATGGATGTATAAGTTTAAGATTGTAATTGGCAAAATTAGAAGTTTGGGGTTATAATTGGCAAATAAGAAATTCTATTAGGTTGTATTTGACATATTGGCCTTAATAAAATCAGCTCATCTTCATTAAACTTATGTTGATCAAAGTGCACCTATCATTTCCATACAAAGGGAATATAAATCTACTACTCCCTCTGTATTTTAAAAAGAGATACAATTTTCTTAAACGGTCGTATTTTAAAAAGAGATACACTTTTTTTTTTGACATATCACCCTATTATTTTATTATTTCTTCTAATTATTTTATTATATCTCACTTCAAGCATGGGTCCCACTTAAATAATAAACTACTGCCCACCCCCCAACCCCTACACCACCCCACCGGCCACCCCCCTATAAAATCCCCCTTCCTAGTTGAATCTTTGTCTCCCCCATTTCATTTTCCCTCTCCACAATTCCCAGAGATCTCTCGAAACATCTCCCTCCTTCCCTCACCTCAATTTTCTGATTCTCTTGATCTTCCCTTTACATTTGCCGTTATAATTTATTGATCTTCCCCTATTTTCTCCTCAAATTTTCTGGGTTTCTCTCTCTTTAATTTTATGTGTTTCTCATGAGTTAAGATCTTCTTCAATCTGGAAAATAAGGTTTTTTTCTTAAAAAAATTATGGGTTTGGTAAATTTGTGTTTGTTTTGAAACTTTCTTGGTTTTCATGCGATTTCTAGGTTTCGTTGATTTGTGATTTTATGGGTTTGGTTGGTTTTTGGATTCGGGTTTATGGGTTTGATTTGATATCTTGTTTTGAGTTGATTTTGAGGTTTGATGGAGTACTTCGAATGATTTATGGGATTGATTTTTGGGTTTGGTTTTGTGGAAAATTACGGTTTTCTGTGTTGATTTCAGGGTCTTGGGAAATTAGGGTTTTCTGGGTTTGGGGAAATTAGGTTTTTTTGGGTTGGTTGGTGTTCTTGGTTGGTCACCGAAAATTAGGGTTTTCTGGGTTGGTTGGTGTTCTTGAAAATTTAGGGTTTTCTGGGTTGGTTGGTGTTCTTGGGGAAATTCGAGTTGGTTGGTGTTCTTGGTTGGCATGGAGTCTTCCGATTCCGATGAAGGTGAGTATATCCCTAATACTGTTGCTTCCCTGGCGTCTGTTGGTTCTCCTGCTTCTTTTGGTTCTCCGGCTTCTGTTGCTTCACCTGGTTCTTCCACTCCTAACACGACGGAGTGGGGTGTGCCAGATACACCAGATAGGCTGTGCGCAATATGATCGAATTGGGTTGGTCCTTGGGCAAGGTTTCCAAAACGAAGAGCTTCGTCTTCTCCATCTTTTGTCGCCCGTCCAAGCAAGAAAATAAGAGTGCCCTACATTGAAGACAATATTGCTAAGGATATTGTTGGCGATGATACTGGATATTTCTCTATGGTGCCTGATTCTTATGAGCCCGATGAAGGAAATATGTCATTCACCCAATGTGCATTAGTCTAATACCAAAGGTTCAGATTAATTACGAACAATTACAAGTGATCGGGACAGCTGGCTGGAGCAATGTTTCCTATCAGTGAGTTCTAATCCTAATTAGGCTCACAACTTACTCTTGACTAGTTGACTGAACCTATAAGGTACGTCATACCATTGGCATGTAACAGATCAACAGATTACATGAATAGGAAATTCATTTAATAATAGCTCTTCGGGAAATTAGTTCGGAAAACATAATTATACGATTTAACATTGGATCGTAAAATCGTATATTGTGTTGCGTATATTCGTAAGCTAGGCAAAACAAATAATCGTATCGTACGACAATGGATCGTCAAGTACGAAACGACAAATAAATTGTCGAATGATAATTTAAAAAGCAAACACGAAAGCAAGCCACGAGCAAGGCAACAAGGCACCAAGGCACAAAGCCCATGGCCTTGCTGCCTTGGACGCGCGCGCACAAAGAAGAGCAGCAACATCAGTAGCCAAGGCCCGCGACCCAACTGCTGGATGCGCTGCTATGCGTGCTGTCATGGGTCAAGCTGGCCGGTCAAGGCCACTCGGTTTTGGCCGGTAAGCTTGGTGATTACAAGGTTATTTTAATAACTAAAACCTATGTTTTTCCTAATTCTAATTCACATCATATTCTAACCTAAGGCCTCCATTAGAGTGTTCATCAGAAATATCTTGAAGGAGATCTAAGCCATCAATCTCAAGACGGATCTGAACGTTCGGTAAACCAAGTAGAGGAACGACATTTGGAGTTCTTGTTCGTGTCCGCGATTTGTTGAACTAAGGGAAAACACGCTACAAATGTAAGTAATGCTTAATCTTTACTTTATACATGCTTTCTGGCTTTGGGTTATTCCGCTATCATGTTATGTATTTAGTAAACTCCTACACCCGATTCCCAAAAACTTAACTTGCCTCCAGTTTCAGAAGAAACTGTGTTGCCTCCTGGTTTTCCAGAAACTCAATATCCTCATGGTTATGTTCCAGGCCCTAGTCATGAAATGTTAAAGTTGCTTTTGCCCTCTTATTTTGGGAAGTAAATCGGCTAAGTTCTCTTACTCTATTCCACTTTCGTTAACTTATTTGTTGTTATTGTGTTTATGTTTTCTAGTAAGCTATGTTGTTGTCGTTGTTCTCTGGAATATGTTGTGTAATTGGACTCTGTTAATGCAAGCTGTTGTATAAGTGGACTGTGTTTATGGTAAGTTGGACTTTGTTTATTTTGTTATTGTTTTCTCGTAAGCTGGACTTTGTTTATGGTAATATGGGCTCATTTGTTGTTTTCTGAAATGTGTTTTTCTGGTTACTGATGTTGTTGTTAACTAAAATGTACTCCGTATTAAGGTATTTGGTGACTCTGGTAAGTTAATTAATCGAAAATAGTAAATAATTCATGATGGCCTAAGACGAATAACTCTTGACCCTAATATGAATAAGTCCTCGATGATGAGAAATATCGATAAATTGAGATGAAATGCATGATAATCTAACACATTGATCCTTTCCATTAGATATCGTGCATAGATGTAGTTTATTTGAGTTTAAATTAATTTATTGGAAAAGAAAGACTATGATTTGGTTGTACTGTATGAATGTGATACTGAGAGGTCGGTCCTTTGTGATGTATGAGCCGTCTTTGATGTTCATTGCCTTATATTTTCATTGATTCATATTTGAACCTCATGCGAAAACGGCTTGTACATATTCTAAACCTCGAGTTGTATTGATGTGTTATGGTTGTTAGAGGGATTCATCTATGTGAAGTTGGCAGTCCCTGAGAGGCAAATAAAAGACATTCACACTCAAATAAAAATATGCATTCACATTCACTGTTCAGAAGTACATTTGTCTGCTAGACGTTGTCTCTAACACATCTACCAAAATTTTATACATATGCTAGACTAAGGAACACTTAGCTGCGTTACTAAAACTAACAAAATGTATCTGTTATGCTGATATGATTTATGTTTGTTTATTCAAAAGTGTTGCTCTAAAAAGTTGTTCATTAAATGCGTGTTGATCACCATTCATTTACTTCCATTGCTTGTAAAATGTCAATTGTTTCTTGCACTAACTCAAGGGGGCGGGAATAAAACTGTGCGATATGCCTTGTCTTTCCAGTTTTGCCTTACCAATTAGTATGTTAAAGCTTGTAATCATTGCTCCCCTTAGATTTCAAGATTTCAATCAAGACTAGTTTGAAGGCTAAAAAATATCATATTCCCCTTAATTGAACAAAACTGAATAAAAGCATCTTTTACATTGCGTATCAAATCTTGATAAGTTTTAGGGGCTGTTTAGCCTTTCAGTGATTGAATTGCTCTAAAGAACGAATCTAATGCATTTAGATCAAAGCTTTTAGGTGGTTGGAAAACTAACCTGATATCTATTTTCGTGATTTGATAGCTTTCAACCACTCTGCATTGTTTGGTTGTATGTGACGTGTTGCATTGTCTTTTTGTATGAAATAGGGCCTTCTTTATTTGCGGGCCACTTTTGTTGAATTGCTGGTAATAGCCTCCTGATTAGCATCCTTCTTTATGCTTCCTTGGTGACTGAGTTGATTGGGATCAACTAGGGTGTCTGCTGGTATATTCTTGCTTCTTCTCTTTGTTGCTACCCATTTCACAAATGGGAAAATTCCCAATTTGCCATCAAAAGTGCATTCCCCGGCAGCATTAAACCTGCAACAAGGAACATGACCTTTGCGATGAATCTTTTACTTTTGCATGTTCTATATGGTAATTTCTCGCATGGCAGTAAATAGTATTTCTTGTTTCCTTTAGTCATGTAAAATCATTTTTCATCTATGTGAATATGTTGTACATGTCTTGAAAGCACGAGTTTTCTTCAACACTGTCAGCTTCAATTGATTGCAAGCACCATTCCATCCATGTTGTTTTGTTGTTGTCTGTGAGTGTTGGCTTAATTTTGTTGTTGGCCCCCTCCTTTATCAGTCGTTGCACAATGTTTGTTGAAACCTCAGGCTTTTGCAAGTGCTCCAATGTTGTATCTTTTGTGTAATGGAAGTGTCTTGATCTTGTTAAGATCAACTTCCTTCATTCTCCTGCCACTGTTGCCCATATTTATGGACTGGACATTCTTGCTATTTCCTTGTTCCCTATTTTCCATTGCAAGCCTTCGAATCCTTTGTAAGATGTCCCTACGAACGAGATAAGTATTTGCAATCTCTTTGATGGCTTGATGTCAAACTTTTCCATGCTTTACTTGAGTAAGTAACCATTTTACAATTCTTCCTTCTGTCTTCCATGTTTAGATTCTTTCTTCCTTTCTTTTTTGTTGTGTTTCTCTCTCCTCTTTTCTTTGATGTTTTTTCAGGTTAAGGAGCACTAAATTTGTGGAATTTTGCATTTATGGTTGCAATGGAAAGTGGGAAAAAAATGTAAGACAAAAATAAATCAGGAATTGGAGGGATTACAATTTTCATTTGCAAATTTCTAGTCTGTAAATTTTCATTTTGGAGAGAAATGTAAGTTTTGGACTATTGTCCTATTTTGGTGAAAATTGTGAAGAGTACTTTTATTTTTGCGCCACTTTTAATGTGAAATGAAATGAAAAATTTAGTTTTGCAACACTTTTGATTTGCCTCCAAAAGTCTGGTAGAAAGCAAACACCCCCTACCCTCCTCAAATATTTGTTCCCCACTTCGTTTTCTTGCATTTGTTTATTAATTCCACTATCTTTTCTTACATTTATTTATTCCCTACTAACCCCACATTTGTTCTTTTGATAAATTCAACTCACCTCCTAAACTATGTGCTGAGTCAAAGTGTATCTCTCTTTAAAATACAAATGGAGTATATTATTAAAGCAATGTGAAAGTAAACGTGAGGCTTCCAAACCCCCATCCCCCATCCCTCAACTCTCAATTATACTTGAAAAGACAATTTGATAAATAAAAAGGTCAAATAACAAAGTTCAAACAAAGGAAACGTTAACAGTAAAAAAAATATTGATTGCCAACTTTTCAAATTTGCTAACATAATTTAGAAAATAAATATTATATCAACCTAATAAATTTAGGAAATAAGTAAATTTCTAATTAAAAACTTATGTCTTTTTTTTAAGGTAAAATTAGTTCATTAATAAAAAGAAGTCATACGCCATCTACAATATAAATCAAAACTAGCAAATACAAAACAATTTGGATCAAACGAAATTATAATGTGGCAAAACCACGATCGTTGTGGATGAGATATGGCAATGATGAATATCTTCTTTCACATTGCTATTTGATAAAGTCTTCAATTAGGGGTCTTAGGATGTTTTGTAGTTTTGAGAATGAATTAATTTCAAATCAAGTGATTGTAGTTGTAGAACTGACATCTGTGGTAACATTGCACAGATATTCATCAATAAATCAACTTTTCCTGTAAAATTAAAAACCTAGCCCCAAAATCGCACAAGGGGAGAAATAAAACCTAATAAATGGATAGATATAACCCAATAAATAGTAAAGAAGCTCTCCAATAAGGAAAGAATAGAGTTCTCCAAACATGAAATCAAAAGGTACGTAGAGAAAAACAAGAAAATAGCACCTTATAAAAATAATTTATTGTGCAACTTAGATTTAGTATTTTAGAATAATGAATAATATTTCTATCTTGCAGCAGTGGCTAGAAAGTATAAAGGGGAGTGGTAGGAAGGTAGATACATGGCTTGTTATGCTCATGGTGTTCTTATGGCTGAATTGGTGGGCATAAAAGAAGCCATATATAGGTTGATGGAATGAATTGGTCCTAAACTCCTAATGTATTATCTCCACTAATTGTTTAACAACTTATCAGGAAATACCCTCCCCTAATGGTTTCAACTCGAGTCATAAGTTGGTTATTGAAGAATGCAGGGAAAAGCACGATAAAATGCAGGAGGCTTCTTTGATGTTCGAGGAACGCTCTACCAAGTACCAAGTACCAAGTACCAACAAGGTTGCTGACCTGTTGGCAAAAATCACAAGAAGAACCTCCATTTCGTTACATGTTGAAAAGTATACCAAAATATATATTTAGAACATATGTAAATATCAAAACATAACGGGGCAAAATAACCTCCATTTCTATATATAAAATGGTTACAGGTTGAAAAGTGTACCAAAATACGGAGTATATATTTAGGTCTAATGTAAATACCAAAACATAACGAGGCATAAGAGTATAACCCATTTTTAGATAATTCTCTAATCAAAAGTTAACTGGCGCTTAATGATTGAGTAATAATCATCACTGTCATAATATTTTGTTTGTTAAATAAATAACTTACTGTGAAAGTGTCAACAAGTTGATATGGCCGAGTTGGTCTAAGGCGCCAGATTAAGGTTCTGGTCCGAAAGGGCGTGGGTTCAAATCCCACTGTCAACAAATTCTTTTTTTGGGGATTTATTTATATTACCGCTGTCGTGCGAAGCATAAACGGGTTTGGGTTCCCGTTGGCCGTTGCTATAATGTGGGCTTTTGGGCCTATAGATATAGTCTATTTATCCGCTTTTTAGGCAAGGATCCAGATCCTACCCGGATCCGCTGGGTAATGAAATTGAGGATACGGATCCTAACTTATTTTTTTTATCAAACCCTAATTTTCATTTTAACCTTAAAACATAGTTTAATAAAACTTCAATAACAACGCTATTTGTCCATACAAGCATTCACTAAAATCAAATTTAACAAATCCAACATAAATAATATTAAAAGTTCAACAAATTTCAATAATGCTACGATTCTTAAGTCTTTATTTTTATATTTTTTTTATAAAAACGGGTAAACGGATCTGGATCCGGGTAATGACTTAAGATCCGATCCAGATCCGTTTTTAAAACCAAGGATCTAAATCCTACCCGGATCCGTCGGGTCCGAAAATTGAGCCACGGATCCAGGTCGGATCCATTACCCATTGTCATCCCTACACATGACTATATTTTTTAACGTGTAAATTATAATTGTTTCAACTAAAAAGAAGGGAAGAAGTATAATCTATCTAGTATCACAATGTTCATAATTTTAATTTTTTATAATATTTTATCACACAAATTTGAAGATACTTATTAAAATTTCAATATTACATTGGAAACTGTACAAAAAGCGAAAGAAAAAATAGTCAATTATTAGGAAAATGTTTCATTGTCCCTGAGGGTTATAAACCTTGTGAGGTGTCAATGACATGGCATATGATATGATTCTTCCATAAATATTTTATTTAGTAGATGCCGATATGACTTTAATTATTTTTTCCTTCTAAGGGAGTATTAATGCTTTGTTCTAATCAATGAAAAGTTACAAATTTCAATACTTAGAGCAATATCAAGGGGGTCTTATCTTAAGACTTTCTTCATATGCCATGTCATCTTTCCACTAATATATAATTAATTAAATTTTGTTAAGACTTCTTAAGACTCATTCAAATTTAGTTCTTCACCCCTCAAACTCATTTCAAGCATATCAAATAATATAATATTTTAATTTATTTATTTTATTTAACTCACATATTGAGTCTTAGAGCAAGATTAGCGCTAGTCTGAGCAATAGTCTGAGCAATAATCTTTTAGAGTATTAACCTAAGACCTCCCATTTAAGTAGAAGAGTATGACAAAAGTCTGAGCACGAGTCTTGGAATTTCAAGACTCTACTTAAGACGTTTAAACAGTAAATTCAATCTTAATTATTATTTTTTTTCTTTTTTCTTTTTTTATTTTCTTAAGTTTGAGGAGTCTTGAATGAGTACGAGGGGTGAAGTGGAAAAATTAAGTAAGTCTGAAAGGGTCTCAACAAGAATATGAGAAATTGAAAATTAATAAAAATTAATAAAAAGATGATGTGGAAGTCTTAGCTTATACTAGCGCTAATCTTGCTCTTAAGTTGAGTCTTAGTTTTTCAAGACTCTATTTAAGACTTTGTTAAGACTAACCCACTTCAATGCTTCAAACTGATATGTCTGATCTTAAGACTACGTGAGTCATATACATGTCAGCAAAATTCAAGTCTTAAAACTTGGCGCTGATGTTGCTCTTATTACTCCATACTCCGCACTATCCACCCTTCACCATTGTAAAAAATTACTCTGTATTCAATTATTATTTTTTATTTTTTTGGTATTGCTCACCTTTTTGTTTACTCAATATGGCAAGATGACTAACATTCATGAACGAAGGGAGTGATGGACTATGTATGGATATTCGCTGAAAATGTCAACTTTTTCTTTAGTAATACATGAATACTTTTGTGATATTAATATTTATCAGCTTTATTTAAGCGTGCATCACGTGCATATAGAACTACAATTTCATAAAGGAACACTTGAGGTCCTTTGACTTTTTGACGTCCCCCGTAAAAGTACAGTATATATAATGTCCTATATACACGATAAGCATATACAATGAACTTTTTCTTAGGTACATATGATGATAACCTATCACCATAAACACTTCAAATCCTTCTCAACCATGTCGAACATAGTAAAATGCAGCCCGACTCACTTCAAATCTTTATAATGCATAAGGCTCTGTTTAGTTCACCTTATTTCTGATCTGACCTGATCTGGTATAATCTTAACTTATTTTTTCTGATTTGACCTGATCTGCTTTTTCAGAATTAAGATTTAATTAAATAAAAATCTACAATTATTAATATTAAATGATTTACATGTAAAATAAATGTATTCCAATTTATAATATTGTTATTAAAATTACACATTATATATTTGACTTTGCGCATGATTTAACTATTCCTTATATTAAATAGACCTTGACGTGATCTAGATAGATCGGTTATGATCTGGACAGTTCGATTTCAAACTAGATATATCAGTTATGGTTTAGACATGATCTGCACAATTTGGCTCTAATCTGGACATTATCTTCACATATCTGTTATGATTTGGAAAGATCGGTTATAATCTAGACATACGAATTCTGATCTGGACATTGTAGGGGAATACAGTTAAACATAATAACATGTGCGGAAACAATCCCCAAAGCCAGGAAACATGTATAAAGCACAAATTAAGCAAACTTACATTCGAAGCGTGTTTTCCACAATAATATGTCAACGAACACGAACAAAGAACTCCACTTGTCGTTCCCTCTACTTGGTTCACCGGCACGTTCAGATCCGTCTTGATTATCGTAGCTTAGACAATCGATCAAGAGATTTGCTTTTTGGGATGAACACACTTTGGAGGCACAGAGAGAATTAGGGTTCTCTGTTTTTCTCCTAGGGTTGTGTGTATTGTGTTGTGTCTAGTTGGAAAGAGGTTAGAAGGTTATTTACATAACCTTACTAACCGACCAAGCCTTGAGGCAATGCCGGCTAGCATGCCCCGCGCGCCATCACACGAACACGCACATCAAGCTGGGCCGTGGGCCGCGCTGCTGCTGCTGTGTCGTGGTCTCGGCCCGCACGCGCATAGCTCCTCGGCCATGGGCCTTGCTGCTGCGTTGCTTTACTTGCTTTCCTAGCGCGCGCGCCCATGGGCCTTGAGTGCTTCGTGCACTCGGCTCGTGGGCCGCTCCTCGTATTTGCGTTTTTAATATATTTCCGATATATTATTTATCGTTTCGTATACGACGAATCTGTTAGGTTATGATACATATGACAATTCATAAATCATGCGGAAAAACCATAAATCCAGGAAAGCATATTATTTACACATAATCATTTAGCATAGTTTAGATGCATACACTTTGTTGCGTGCCTTCCCTAGCTGCGCCCGAACCGAACAAGAACAAGTCTTTAGGACTCCAAATGTCGTCCCTCCGTAGATAGTCCACAGCACGTCCGGATCCGCCTTAAGCTTGACCAACTAGAATCGCCCTTAAGGTACTTAGAATTTTCGGCTATTGTAGGCAATTATATGACTGAATTTTTTCTCTCAAAAATCACTTTGAATACTTGAATCGTATATACAAATAATGACCCTAGGCCCTTATTTATAGAGGTATGGAAAAGGTATTGTAATCCTACTAGGATGTGGATTTGTTAATTAGAACTTTATTAGGACTCTAAATAACAAAGCAAATCTAATAGGATTAGGATTTTAATCTTCGCACGAATCCTAATAGGATTAGGATTTCCCGCACACGCATCGTACAAGCCGTGCACCTGCGCAGGCCTTGCGGCCCACGACAAGCGCACAACCCATGTGCGGTGCTACGCACGCGCGCGCCCTTGGCTGGGCCTGGCCTTGCGCTGGGCCTGGTCGAGGCGTGCGTTGCTGCGTGCGGCTCGCTGGGCGATGGCCTGGCTTCGTGCTGGGCCTTCGTCTAGCGGGCCTCGTCCGATGCTAATTCGTACGATACGCTTCCGATTAAATTCCCGATTCCGGAATTCATTTCCGATACGAACAACATTTAATATTTCCGATTCCGGAATTAATTTCCGTTTCGAACAAATATTTATTATTTCCGTTTCCGGAATTATTTTCCGATTCCGATAATATTTCCGATTCTGACAATATTTCCGTTTCCGGCAATATTTCCGATTCCGGCAATATTTCCATTTCCGATAATATTTTCCGATACGTACCATGTTTCCGTTTCCGGCAACATCTACGACTTGGATAATATTTATATTTTTGATACGATCCATATTTCCGTTTCCGGCAATATCATCGTTTCCGGAGTATTCATTGCTTGCCTGTGACGATCTCAGCTCCCACTGAAACCAAGATCCGTCGATTTCGAATATCCATAGATGGAGTATTTAATGCCATTAAATACTTGATCCGTTTACGTACTATTTGTGTGACCCTACGGGTTCAGTCAAGAGTAAGTTGTGGATTAATATCATTAATTCCACTTGAACTGAAGCGGCCTCTAGCTAGGCATTCAGCTCACTTGATCTCACTGAATTATTAACTTGTTAATTAATACTGAACCGCACTTATTAGACTTAACATAGAATGCATACTTGGACCAAGGGCATTATTTCCTTCAGTCTCCCACTTGTCCTTAGGAACAAGTGTGCATTTCCTAATTACTTTGTCGCTCGATGCTTGCTCTTGAACATAAGGTAAGAGTTGTCATCCTTATTATGTCCAGAGGTGTTCCTCGGTTTCAGAGTTCAACTGATCAAATAAACAGATAATCATAGCCTATGATTCATCCGAGCACGACCATGCATTTCACAGTTTCTAGCTCTCCGAGTGGCCTTGTACAACTTTTAAGCATCTCATCCCGATTTATGGGAGGACAATCCCAATCTTGCGATCTTGAGATTAGACTTCGTTTGATAGGTGATTACCTGAGCGTTGCCTTTATAGCCTCCTTTTACGGTGCGACGGTTGGTCAACGTCAAAGCAACCAGTTCTCAAACAAGTAATCTCAAATCACTCAGGTATTGAGGATATAGTGTCTAATAATTTTAATGAAATTTACTTATGACAGATTTTCATCTCTTACAGTAAAGTTTCATAGGTCTTGTCCGATACTAGTCTTCCCAAAGTAAGTATCTATGCAAATGATTATGACATTGCCATGTCCACATAGTTCAAGAAACAGAACTACTAGTCATCTTGCATTCTAATCGTCTAACGTTTTCTATGCGTCCAATTTTATAGAAAACTCCGACTAGGGACCATTTTCAACCTTTGACATTCAAGTTCACTTGATAGACATTTCTTAGTCACAGGACTGGTCCTGACAGTCTATCTTGAATATATCGTCAAATTGAAGGGACTCATCATTTAATACTAAACCAAGATTAAATGGAATAAGAAAATACATTTCATATATGATAAATGTTCAACCCCAGTGTTTTACAACCATGGGCCTCAAACCCATCTGTAAAACAGTTCATGGAATTCAAAGCTATGCTTGATTTCCAGTGCTACCATGTGAGTGTTGTTTCTCACTTGTTGCATAGGTTTAGTTATCATGCTTTGCCAATCTTAATATCCTTTTCATCGAATGTTCTTCGAGATATGATGATAAGATCTTTTCGAGTTTGTTTATTATGTGATCTAGTCTTTCTTACTTTGATGGTGGTTTTACTCATTTTGCAATGAAGAACCATCAAGTTAGCAGACGTTTTTCTTGCTTCAAGAGTGGTTCTACGCATTTTTCAATGAAGAACCATCAAGCCAGCAGATAGGTGATCTACCCAAGTTCAGTGAAGAACTTTAAACAACCCTGTTTTATTGCTTCTTAGGCAATAATTACTTTTACTTCAACTGTATAGGTTGCTAGTGATGCTTTGTTTGGATTTACCTATCCAAGCAGTTCATAGATATGTGGAAGACTCTCCAACTATATCTTAGAACATAGAAATTATTATTTTAATTTCCCACGCAACAACTCATGGTCTCCAATCCATGTTGCCATTTCAAAACACGATGCTCTATAGCTCGTCCTTATCAATGGTTAACTCCAAAGGGTCTTGCTTGATCCTTTGCCAGTGTTTATGCGTGTAGCATCAATATTTAGCATATCTTTATTTCCTTGAATCAAGAACTATTCCTATGTACCTTTTCAAGTACCATAAGTATTCTTGATCTCAATCTAGTTGATCTTTACTTAGATCAATAGAGATTGGTATATGTTTGTCATGGCTAAAGTCATACGATACGTTTTTGGCGATCCTCATATTATATCATACATGATAAATTCTTTTGCAGAATAATTCCAATTGAATTCTATTCATGTAACTTTAGCTCATCTAGTTTCAGTAGATACTAAATCCAGCTAAATTCTTTGACATATAATATAGGTTAAGAATCTTACTCAGATCCTTTGATGTTTAACTTAGTAAATGCTTATACATAGTTCAAACATTCTTTACTTAGATTTATTCACATGGGTCGAATATCTCCAATGGAGTATTTCGTGTTTGATTTAGTAAATGCCATTACTTAATCCAAAACAATAATATAAAATCTTTGTAAATAGATCTTAATACCCAGTATGTACTAAGTTCCGCCATGGTACATCATTGATGAATAATCTCAAATCTAAGTCATTAGCATTTGAATGTTATTTCTCAATAGAGAGATATGTGTGTGATACACATAGGACCAATTAAGTTTTACGTACTCCCACTAAACTTCTTATATATCTATAAGAATCATGTACATTTTATGAAACTAAAATACTTTTTAGCTTCACTAAAATACATTTCTAATTCCCAATTGCTTGCTTAAATCTGTACTTAGATTTCATAAGCTAGCTTTCCTTTTAAGCATTACTTGGATCCACAAATCCTATGACATGTTATGTACATAGTTTACTCCAACATTTGATTGAGGAATACGCTTTGTCATCCAATTGCCATATTTACCAATATGCAATCATTGCTTGAATTATAGACTTGAGCATTACGATTATGCATGAGGTTTCAACACAATCCATGCCATCAATTTGCTTGTAACCTTTAGCAACTGATCTAGCTTTGTGTGTGAACACAATTCCATGTTTGATGGTTTAAAACAAACTTGCAACCAATAGGTGTGAAACTATTCTTGCAAATCAACAAAATTTCAATTTTGTCATCAAAACATTGAGTATGTTTTATGGCCTCTAACCATTTAAAACATTTGGGTCTATATATGGCCTCTAACCATTTTAGGGATTCTGGGTTTCGTCATAGCTTTCTTACAGGTCACAAACTCATTAATAGTTTGACTGCAAGTTGTAGGTTTCTTTACTATCTAATAGAAGAATTGCATAGCTTCAGTGACCTGAACTCCATGTTTCTTCACTATCCAATAGAAGAATCTTATAGTTTCAGTGACTTGAACTCTATGCCTACTTGGGTATAGAACATCAAACAATAGAATATCAATAGCCACTTGAAAGTCCTTTGAATATTCTGTTCTCCTTGAAGCACTTGTAAAGTCTTCTAAGAGATGTCTATTCTTTAAAGCCACTTCTAAAGTCCTTAAAGAATACGTGTTCGGATTTTCTAAAGAACTTCGAAAAGCCTCCGGAATGTCCGTCTATGTTTGTTGTTCGCCTCGAAGACTTTCGAGGTCTATTTTCTCCCACTTGTCATTTTGGAAACGAATCTCCAAAAGGACATCATTTCGAGCAAACAAACATTATGTTCTCAAAAATTCGTGGTAGAAAAAATACCCTTGTGTCTCATTTGAATAAATCACAATGAAACATATATCTATACTTGGGGCCTTAGTTTGTTGAATAACAAACACTAAGCTCCCACTGAGTTTAGGAACTCTTTAGATATATTATGAAAAGATATTTTGAAATTACTTTTCAATAGCTTTGACGAATTTGGTTTAGTTTGGTGGTAGTTGAGCATTTTGTTTTAGAAATTATAGGAAAAGTCTTTATGATTCATCATTAATCGAATCAAGTACTAATTGACTTCGATTATTCCAACTTAGATATGTCATATCTTATGGAGCTAGATTGTGAAATTTCAACACACAATCATTGATGATCATTCTTGACTTAAGTAATCATCAACATGATCTAACCTAGATCTTTATGATTTCTTGCCAAGTGGGATTTATACTTCTGAATCTTTGAACTAGCCAAAAAGATTCAAACTTATATCACATTGAGTAAATAAACCTATATTCACTCAAATCCATGTGAAATAATAAAGTCATAAAACCTTTCTTTAGCTTTGAACTCTATTGTCTAGGCGTTCTAACAATAGTTCATATCTTTTGTTACTTTCAACAAGTAAGACTAGTTGTCTTAAATTGATTTAGAAATCAATGAACTTTCAAAAGTCCATTAAAATAGAGCTTTTGAATGTTAACTTGTTGACATGGTCTAAGAAACAATGCCAAAGATTAGTGGAACTCAAATCAAGGGGTTGATTTGAACCTAGTAAAGTTCTTTAAAGAGTTTTTTGTTTTAATCAAGCATATTGACTCAACCCGTAAATGACCATTTTATTCAAATAAACAAACAAACAAACAAACAAGAATTGTTTTTGTTCTTCTGAATGTGAGTCTTTCTGTGTTTGAAGCAGAAATTTAGGTATGCTGATTATGGAACAAAATAGCCATTAAGTTCCAGCCTTGAAAGGACTTAAAACAAACTAGATGACCCTACAACTAATGTAGCATTGCCATGCTTCATTTCCAACTTGTAGGTCATTAGTGTAGCCTAGCTTCCATTGTTTGAGTTATTACCGAAGTAAGAACCTCAAGCGGTATATGATACCAAGGAAGTTTGATTTCTCTTTAAACATAAACTTATAGGTAGAAACGGAATCGTAAATTCCTTTCATTTGTTCCTTGTTTTCCTATTTCTTGTACCCTTTCTTATAGTCTTAAGAATTGAATTCTATAGTGTTGACTTTTATACTTTGTTAGACATGTCCGATGTCATTCCAACAGAGTTCTTACCACTTTATTTATGTTGAATATTCTGTTTCAACTAGATGATCTTACCAGAAGCTTCTAAAGTTCTCTAAGCATCAATCTATTCGAATGTCTAGGGACTAGACTCATTCGAGAAATAAATGGACAAAGATATTAGGTTGTTAACCATTGGTAAGGCTGAGCGTTTAAACTCAATGCTTTATGATCACAACTACATTGTATTTTGAATTCACAAGCACCAATTGGTTTTCCATTCGATTTTGATGTTCGAAAACAACCATAAAATTCGCTATAAGAAACGTACATTTTAAATTGCTCACTTTCTCTCATTTCCGTGAATCGTTCTTGGATTCACTACCAATCGAGGAAATTTACTGTTACCTTTCTAAAAGGATTTATTGCAGTGCAAGATATTTAATTATAAACAATAATTAAAACATACATTGAAGCATGCAAAGTCTAAACATTTATCATGAGTAATAACTTGAAAATTAAAGCAATCATGCAATTTAAACAAGTCATTAGCATTTTATTCGAATTATGTGTTTCGGCAGGTGTGAATAAAATGATTCCAAGACCCTAAAACCATTGAAGAATTAAGCACAGTTTGTCGACTCAATTCTAAAACATTTTAGGTAAGCAAAAGCCTTTTGCTAATAGTCTAGAAACTACTCTTGGTTGATAGGTACGTCTAAGAACTTATTAGGTAAACCTATCGATTTTGCCACGACATAAAAGGACTCCTTACTTATATCGTTGAGTTTCACCAAAACTAACATGTACTCACAATTATTTGTGTACCTTGCCCCTTTAGGACCAATAAGTAACACCTCGCTGAGCGAAAACTATTACTAGATTGATGTAAAGGATATCCAAGCAAGTGTATATTTTGGCATGGCACCTTTTAACTCAATTTTTAAGTTTGGAACTTAAGGCTCTTACTATGTTGGTTAGATTTTAAGTGAACTAAAATCCTTAATCATGCAACATAATCAAGCTTTGATCTCATGCATTTTAAGACATATTTAAAAGCAATAAATAACTTAAAACATGCATAAGATAAATGTGATCTATTATGGCCCGACTTCATCTTGAAGCTTTAACTTCAAAGTTCGTCTTGAAAATCTCCGTGGGAGGCACCATTTTCTTCAAATAGGATAAACTATAATTAAAACTAATTACAACTATTTGATGGTACGCAGACCATATTTGAATTGAAAAACAACTTTGGTACTTTAGACCAATTACATTCAAATTAATGGTACGCAGACCACATTTTCTATCCTATTTGGGCCATACTAGTCACTTCATAACCTGCAAAACAATACATATACAATATATACCATTCACCCATTCATTAACATGAATGGCCCACATAGCTGGTTAGTAAAACACATTATGCATCACGTAAATATTTGCAGCAATTAATCAAGGGCACCAATAATCTACAAATTATTCAGTCCTTATTAATTCTAATCAAGTTGTTTTAACCTTAAGGATTTGTAGACCTAATCAAGAGTATATGACTAAAAGGGCTCCCACTTAAACCAATAAATTCATATGCTTTACTAATTTTAAACATAAAAATGTATTTCTAGTCTAACCGGAAACATACAAATTTAATTAAAATTTAAAGCTCATATAAATTTATAATTGAATCCAAAAAGTTTAATTTAATTTCAGTCGTATTAATTCATGATTTTAATTCTAGTAAAATAATTAGAATAAATAAAATTTATTATAATTACAATATTCAAAATTAAAATCCAAGAAAATAATTTAAATTATTAATTTTAAAAATTAATTAAAATTACGTAAACTGAAAATCTCAAATTAAAATTTCAAAACGATCTAATCGCAACGCAACAACCCCACGCAATGCACGCCCATGGGCCACACACACACAGCCATCGCTGGCCATGTGCGCGCAGCCCATGCGCTGCGTCGCATCGCTGCTGCTCCCCATCGCAAGGCATCAATCGAACACGCGAGCCAGTGCTCGCTGCGCGCGCCAGTGCTCGCTGCGCGCGCCAGCGCTCGATGCACGCGAGCCATCAATCGCTGCGCGCCCCAGCGCTCGATTCATGCGAGCCATCGCTCGCTGCGCTCGCTTGCCAGCGCTCGATCCATGCGAGCCATCGCTCGCTGCGCGCCTGCCTTTCTCGCACGCGAGCTTGCGCTCATCGCACGAGGCAGCGGCATGCGAGCTGGCGCTCGCTGCGCGCGAGCGATCGACGCTGGGCGTAGCGCTCGTGGCACGCGAGCTTGCGCTCGCTGCTCGCGAGGCTCCGCACGCTTGCGCGAGGCAGTGCGCGCTGTGGCGCAGCTCGCTTGCTGCCCACACGGGACTGCTCGTGCCTTGCTTTCGCCCTTGCCCATGCGCCCATAACACACAGCCCGCGACACAAGGCAGGGCTGCTGCCTTGTGCTCGTGCACCATGCCCTTGCTCGCTGCATTCGTACCGCATGGGCGACGAGCTCCCTTGCTCGTCGTCGCATACCCGCACTATACAACACCCCTTAAGGGTAACACGTAGCGTCCATTGCTTTGTGCGTGCAAGTTATATGAGCGAATCGCATAAAAATTTAAAATTTATATTCAAAATTAATGACAAATTAATAAATAATATTAATTTCATAATTTTAGGGCGAAAAATCGAAAATTTATTATTTAATTGATTTCCGATTAACATAGATTCAAGTCTAGGTCATAAAAATTTAAAATTTAACATAAATTTACAATTTTTATGGTGGTTTTTAATCATAGGTATCTAATTAAATTATAACTAATTATGAAAATCAAATTAATTCTAAATTATTCCAATTTTCAACAAATTAATCATAATTACAAATTAGATTGCATAATTAACAAGGCTAGGCATTCAAACTTGTTAAACATATACAGTAGGTCAATCAAAAATTCAAGATTTATCAACAAGAATCGCAAATATTTAATTTAACATCTTAAATTTACGAAATTTTGCATTCGAAAAACTAAAACCTCCGAAAAGTCATAGTTAGGCTTCGAATTTGAGAATTCTGGGTTCGGCCGAAAAATACTAATTTTGTCAAAATTTTACAATGCCATGTACATGCGGAATTGACACAAAAATCACTCGATTTGGATGAGTAACGAAGAAACTGCCGAAAAACTGCGTACGTATAATTAAATAAACGCAATTTGCAATTAATTAACAATTACGAAAATTAATCACCCCTTTTAATTCTTGCAAATTTGTAATATTTAACCATGTTCATGCAATTTAGATTATGAAAATAATAAGAGGCTCGTGATACCACTGTTAGGTTATGATACATATGACAATTCATAAATCATGCGGAAAAACCATAAAGCCAGGAAAGCATATTATTTACACATAATCATTTAGCATAGTTTAGATGCATACACTTTGTTGCGTGCCTTCCCTAGCTGCGCCCGAACCGAACAAGAACAAGTCTTTAGGACTCCAAATGTCATCCCTCCGTAGATAGTCCACAGCACGTCCGGATCCGCCTTAAGCTTGACCAACTAGAATCGCCCTTAAGGTACTTAGAATTTTCGGCTATTGTAGGCAATTATATGACTGAATTTTTGCTCTCAAAAATCACTTTGAATACTTGAATCGTATATACAAATAATGACCCTAGGCCCTTATTTATAGAGGTATGGAAAAGGAATTGTAATCCTACTAGGATGTGGATTTGTTAATTAGAACTTTATTAGGACTCTAAATAACAAAGCAAATCTAATAGGATTAAGATTTTAATCTTCGCACGAATCCTAATAGGATTAGGATTTCCCGCACACGCATCGTACAAGCCGTGCACCCGCGCAGGCCTTGCGGCCCACGACAAGCGCACAGCCCATGTGCGGTGCTGCGCGCTCGCGCGCCCTTGGCTGGGCCTGGCCTTGCGCTGGGCCTGGTCGAGGCGTGCGTTGCTGCGTGCGCCTCGCTGGGCGATGGCCTGGCTTCGTGCTGGGCCTTCGTCTAGCGGGCCTCGTCCGATGCTAATTCGTACGATACGCTTCCGATTAAATTCCCGATTCCGGAATTCATTTCCGATACGAACAACATTTAATATTTCCGATTCCGGAATTAATTTCCGTTTCGAACAAATATTTAATATTTCCGTTTCCGGAATTATTTTCCGATTCCGATAATATTTCCGATTCTGACAATATTTCCGTTTCCGGCAATATTTCCGATTCCGGCAATATTTCCATTTCCGATAATATTTTCCGATACGTACCATGTTTCCGTTTCCGGCAACATCTACGACTTGGATAATATTTATATTTCCGATACGATCCATATTTCCGATACGATCCATATTCCGAATATCCATAGATGGAGTATTTAATGCCATTAAATACTTGATCCGTTTACATACTATTTGTCTGACCCTACGGGTTCAGTCAAGAGTAAGTTGTGGATTAATATCATTAATTCCACTTGAACTGAAGCGGCCTCTAGCTAGGCATTCAGCTCACTTGATCTCACTGAATTATTAACTTGTTAATTAATACTGAACCGCACTTATTAGACTTAACATAGAATGCATACTTGGACCAAGGGCATTATTTCCTTCAGTATCACCGTCGTACGATACGATTTATTCGTCTCGCCTAGCTTACGAATATTCGCGATACGATATACGATTCCGATGCAAGGTCGTATCGTATAATACGTTTCCAACTTAATTCCCGAACAGCTATTAAATGAATTTCCGATTCATTTAATCCGGTGATCTGTTACGTGTCATTGGTGTGACCTTGTAGGTTCAGTCAAGAGTAAGTTGTGAGTTCAATATCCATTAGAACTCACTGATCGGAAGCATTGCTCCAGCTAACTGTTCCGATCACTTGATCTCACTGAATTAATTGTTCGCAATTGATCTGAACCTTGGTATTAGACTTAATGCACCTTGGGTGAAGGACATATTTCCTTCAATCTCCCACTTGTCATTCAGACAAGTGTGCATCAACATTCCTTTGTCACTTAGTGTTACTTACTGAACATAAGGTAAGATCCAAGCCATCCTTATTAGGTCTAGAAGTGTTTCTCGGATTACAGAGTTCAACTGTCAAACTTTTGCAGAAGGTTAAGCCTAACCATTCTGAGCACGGCCATGCATTTTACAGTATCTAACTCTCCGAGAGGCCTTGTTACACAACAACACCATATCCTATCAAATATAGGAGGACAATCCATTCTTGCAATCTATGAACACTCACTTTGATTCATAGTACGCCCAATAACTGCTTTTATAGCCTCCTTTTACGGTGCGACGTTTAGCTAGTATCAAAGCGAACTAATTCTCAAACGAGCAGACATAATCGCTAATGTTCCGAGGAACGGTTTCTAATCACCATTAATGAGAACTACCTATGACATGACTTTAATCTCTTAAAGTGTTCTCATGGTCAATCCGATACAAGATCCAATAAGTATCTATGCAAAAGATTATGACATCCAGTCACTCTAGTTCAAGAAACAGAACTAAGTAATCTACTTGCAATCTAATCTTCATTAGTCATTGGTCGTCCACCTTTCAATGACCTGGATTAGGGATCCTTTGTGACTTCAATATTCAAGTTCACTTATGGGTGTTTCTTTGTCGAAGAATCCATCTTGACATCCCATTTGAATGATTCGAACCACATGGACTTATCAGTTAATTCTAAACCACAATTAAATGAATATGAAATAATAAATTTCATAAATATGAAATGGTTAAACCAATTGTTTTAAACATAGATCTAACAGATGTTCTAAAACAATACTTAGAAAATCAAAGCCATTCTCCAACATGCTTGATTCCCATGGTGGCTACATGTGCGTTGTGTTTCACTTGTGGCAACGGTTTAGTCAATGGATCCGCGACGTTGTCGTCAGTTCCAACCTTGCAAATCTCGATTTCCTTTCTTTCAACGATCTCTCGAAGTATATGAAATCGCCGCAGTACGTGCTTGGACTTCTGGTGGCTCCTAGGCTCCTTTGCCTGGGCAATGGCTCCGCTATTGTCACAATACAAAGCCACTGGTCCTTTAATGGAGGGGACAACACCAAGTTCTTCGATGAACTTCCGAATCCAAACAGCTTCCTTTGCTGCTTCTGAGGCAGCAATGTACTCGGCTTCAGTTTTAGAATCCTCAATAGTGCTTTGCTTAGCACTTTTCCAGCTTACTGCTCCGCCGTTGAGGCAGAACACAAACCCAGATTGTGATCTGAAATCATCTTTGTCGGTTTGAAAGCTTGCGTCCGTATAGCCCTTAACAATCAACTCATCTGTACCACCATAAACCAGAAACTGATCCTTAGTCCTTTTCAGGTACTTTAGGATGTTCTTGGCAGCAGTCCAATGCGCCTCACCTGGTTCTGACTGGTACCTGCTCGTTGCACTGAGTGCGAACGAAACATCCGGCCTTGTACAAATCATATCATACATGATGGATCCAATAGCCGAAGCGTATGGAATTCCACTCATCTTTCTACGCTCATCAGATGTTTTGGGACACTGATTCTTGCTTAGATATATGCCATGTGACATGGGTAGATGGCCTCTCTTGGCTTCCATCATATTGAACCTAGCTAGCACTTTGTCAATGTAAGTGCTTTGGCTTAGTCCAATCATCCTCTTAGATCTATCTCTATAGATCTTGATTCCCAATATGTACTGTGCCTCTCCTAAGTCCTTCATTGAGAAACACTTCCCAAGCCAAGTCTTTACAGACTCCAACATAGGAATATCGTTTCCAATAAGCAGTATGTCGTCAACATACAAGACTAGGAATGCAATTTTACTCCCACTGACCTTCTTGTATACACAAGATTCGTCCTGATTCTTGATGAAGCCAAACTTATTGACTGCTTCATCAAATCGTTTATTCCAACTCCTTGATGCCTGCTTTAGTCCGTAGATGGACTTCTTAAGCTTGCATACCTTTCCTTGGTTCTTTTGATCGACAAAACCCTCCGGATGTGTCATAAACACAGTCTCTTCAAGAACACCGTTCAAGAAGGCAGTTTTGACATCCATCTGCCATATTTCATAGTCATGAAAAGCGGCAATCGTAAGGATTATCCGAATAGACTTAAGCATCGCGACTGGAGAAAAGGTTTCATCGTAGTCAACGCCGTGAACTTGCCTGTAACCTTTTGCTACCAATCTAGCCTTGTATATGTATACAATTCCATCTTTGTCTTTCTTCAACTTGAAGACCCATTTGCATCCGATAGGTGTGAACCCATCCGACAAATCAACCAAATCCCAGACTTGATTTTCAGACATGGAGTCTATTTCAGATTGCATGGCCTCGAACCATTTAGTGGAGCTTGGGCTCGTCATAGCTTGCTTGTAAGTCATAGGTTCATCACTATCCAATATGAGAACGTCTAAGTTTTCAGTCAAGAGGACGCCTGTCCATCTATCCAGCTGAAAAATAGTTCTATTTGACCTACGAGGGGCAACAACGTTTTGAGGAACTACTCCCACTGGCTCTTCTAAAGACCTTGGAGGTTCATCAACCTGAACTGCTTCTAAAGAGTTATGAGTTCGTTGTTCGTCTCTAATCTCTTTGAGGTCTATTATTCTCCCACTTGTCAATTTGGAAATATGATTTCTTTCCAAAAAGACACCGTCACGAGCAACGAAAACCTTGTTGTCTGACTTGTTGTAGAAATAATACCCCATAGTTTCTTTTGGATACCCAACGAAGTAACATTTGTCAGATTTAGGTTGTAGCTTGTCCGAAATTAATCGCTTGACATATGCTTCGCAACCCCAAATCTTCAGAAAAGACAACTTTGGAAGTTTCCCAGTCCATAATTCGTATAGAGTCTTTTCAACAGCTTTTGACGGAGCACGATTCAGTGTGAGTGCTGCAGTTTGCAACGCATGTCCCCAGAACTGTAAAGGAAGTTCGGCCTGATCCATCATTGACCTGACCATATCGAGTAAGGTCATGTTTCTCCGTTCCGACACTCCGTTCCATTGAGGTGTCCCCGGAGCAGTCAATTCAGAAAGAATACCGCATTCTTTTAGATGGTCATCAAACTCGTGGCTAAGATATTCACCTCCTCGATCCGATCTTAGAGCTTTGATTTTCTTGCCATGTTGATTCTCTACTTCATTTTGAAATTCTCTGAATTTCTCAAACGATTCAGACTTGTGCCTCATTAAGTAAATATAGCCATATCTACTGAAGTCGTCCGTAAACGTTATGAAATAGCTGAACTCACCTCTAGCTTTCGTACTCATAGGCCCACATACGTCCGTATGTATTAGCCCTAGTAGTTCGCTTGCTCTTTCTCCCACCTTTGAGAAAGGTTGCTTTGTCATTTTTCCAAGTAAACAAGATTCGCATTGATTAATCTTCTCTAAGTCGAATGATTCTAGAATTCCTTTCCGTTAAGTAATTCCCTGCGCTTTATGTTTATATGGCCTAATCGACAATGCCACAGAAATGTGAGATCCGAATCACCAGTTTTAGCCTTTTTGGTATTTATGTTATATATGTGTTTGCTCGTATCTAGCACATAAAGACCGTTTTCTTGTTGTGCTGAACCATAAAACATTCCATTCAAAGCAAAAGAACAACTATTGTCTTTAAATTGAAAACTAAAACCTTTAGAATCCAAACTTGAAACGGAAATAATATTTCTGGTGATACTAGGAACATAGTAACAATTTTCTAGTTCCAAAACAAACCCACTAGGAAAAGAAATAAAATAAGATCCTACAGCTAATGCAACAATCCGTGCTCCATTTCCCACGCGTAGATCCATCTCGCCTTTATCAAGCTTTCTACTTCTGCTTAGTCCCTGCGAATTGGAACATAAGTGTGAGCCACAACCAGTATCTAATACCCAAGAAGTAGAATTAGCAAGATTACAATGTACAACATATATACCTGAAGTAGAAGCAACGTTCCCGTTCTTCTCATCTTCCTTCTTCTTCAAGCAATCCCTCTTCCAATTCCCCTTCTTCTTGCAGTAGAAGCATTCAGAGTCGGCAGGAGAACGAGTCACCCTTTTCTGTTTACCAAAACTGGTGTCGCTGGACTTGGATGCGGGCGAAGCCTTGCCCTTACCTTTCTTGCCTAATTTCTTGAAGTTCTTCCCCTTACGCACCATAAGCATATCGTGCTTGTTCTCTTGCTTGAGCGTCTTTTCAGCGGTTTTCAGCATACCGTGAAGCTCAGTAAGAGATTTCTCCATGCTGTTCATGTTGTAATTCAACTTGAACTGATCATAGCCATTATGAAGCGAATGGAGAATGATGTCAATAGCCATTTCATTTGAGACATCAGAATCTAGAGCTCTCATGTTCTCAAAGAGTCCAATCATTTTAAGAACATGTGGGCTCACTGGTTCTGCTTTCTTGAGCTTAGTCTCAAGGATCAACCTCTGAGTCTCGAATCTTTCGATTCTGGCTTGGTCCTGAAACATGTTCTTCAACTCCGAGATGATTTGGTAAGCATCCGAGTTAATGAACGTTTTCTGAAGTTCAGGACTCATGGATGCAAGCATCACACATTTGACATCCCTGTTGGCCTGAATCCAACGATTAAGGGCAGCTTGAGTTACCTCCGGCCCAGCCTCTTCCGGTAACTCTTCCTCAAGGACATATTCCTTTTCCTCATGCATAAGAACTATTTGCAAGTTCCTTTGCCAGTCGAGGAAATTGTTGCCATTCAACTTCTCTTTGTCGAGAATTGAACGCAGGTTGAAAGTATTGTAATTGTTTGCGTCCATTTTGATTACTACAATCGAAAAGAATTTGCAATAAATAACCATTCATACAATTCAATAACTTTGAAATAAAATCAAAAAATGCAATCATTAAAGCTATTAAAACATTTCATTCATGCAAAAGCAAAAACATGGTCCAAAATGAATGAAACGATTCCAAGACCCCAAAAGTCCTAAATCCTTAAGCAGCTTTAGCATGTATTAAGTAGTTTAAGATTTTAGGTAAGCAAAACCTATTGCTAGTAATCTCCAAATTACTCTTGGTTAATAAATTAATGCCATAATTTATCCCATTCCCACGACTTAATGCCATTGTTGTTTGAGTTGTAACCACAATCAACGTGCTCCTTTAGGACGCCTTACCACCTAAGTCAACTAAAATAGCACCTCGCTTTAGCGTAAACCTACTATCTTAGATCCCTAGATTTTTGTAAGTGCTTGATTTGGAAGGCAATTTTTAAACTCAATATTACTTGGACCTAGTTGTTTCTATGTTGGTTCGATTATTTAGTGAACTTAATCTAATCGATTCATATGAAACAACCTGTTCATGCAAAGCATACATACATTCATACATTCACGCATAATATATATACTAAATTGCATAAATAAATGGTGATCTAGTATGGCCCAAAACATCTTGTCTTGAAGCATCCAATCTTCATCACCTCCTTATTAGCTTGGCATCGTCTTGAATCTTCGTTCAAATGCTAACTTAAAGTTCTAAACTTAGAAATACTTGAAAATAATAAATTACATCAAAATTTCCATGGTACGCAGACCATATTTAAAACTTTACATTCAAAAATAGAACGGTACGCAGACCGTATTTAACTATCCTAAATTGGCCATACTAGTCACTTGGAGTACCTGCATTACATAAAATATATATTCTATGCATTCACCCATTCGTGTGCTAAAACGAATGACCCATGTAAATATGCAAGTATTTACGTGAATTAATTAAAATTCACGTTCACATAAACGCGTCCTAAAAGATTAATCAATTTCCAAGTTATTAATCCTTAGACTTTATTCTAATTAAAAATGAATTTAATTAAAATAATGCGACCTACGAAAATAATTAAAAATAATTATTTCATTTTAATTTCATTTAGTGGCTCCCACTCAAACCAATAATTATTCCGGATAATTAATTATAAAATATTAAATTAAAACTCGCGGCCCGGCCCAAGCAAATAAAATATTAAATTAAATATCCCGTTAGCCCAAATTAATGCAAATATACGAAGCCCAACGAAATAAACAATTTTCAACGAAAAAAGTCCGATTACGTACTTGGACTTGGCTTGCGCCCTGCCCAATCCCTTGCGTGTGGCCCATGAGGCGCACGAGCAAGCTCGCACACCCCCAGGCCTTCGCGCGCGCACGTGCCCGCAGCTGTCGCTGCCCCTGCGCTGCGTCGTTGTGCCTTCGTGCGCTGGACGTCGCATGGCCTTGTGCCTTGCTTCGTCGCAGCCCCCGCAAGTGATGCCTGCCCCTTCCTCGCCTAACGCGCACGAGGCACGCAGCACGCTTGCTGCTGCCCGTGTCGCTGCGGCTCGGCCAAAGCACCGTAGCCCCGTATGGCTCGACGAGCCATACGCCCACCATACTTGTGTTCGTGCCTTGGGTTCGTGATACGGACCAACTCAATTAAAAATAAATTTAATTTCACGAACTTGCATTAATATTATTTTTCAAAAAGTTA
Organism: Spinacia oleracea; assembly: GCF_020520425.1. NCBI lineage: Eukaryota > Viridiplantae > Streptophyta > Magnoliopsida > Caryophyllales > Amaranthaceae > Spinacia > Spinacia oleracea. The sequence continues at coordinate 128,627,510 of NC_079492.1, forward strand.
CGATTTTTATTTTCGAAAAACAACGATTTTTAACGATTTAATAAACTCCAACGACAATCCAATTTCGTAAAATTATTAAATCAAGGGCTAACAATATTCAAACTTTTAAGAACGAAAGAATCAACATCAAAGTTTGAAATTTTAATTAATAAAATCCGAAGCTTTAAATCGTTCATTAACATTTAAATTTCAGATTTTTAATAATTTGGTTTAAGTGCGATTAAAATTAACGAAACTATTCAAAATTTTAATCCAATAATTTTTAAAATTATCCACTGACCCATGAAATTATATCCCCTTTCCCAATTAACCGAAATATTAAACCAAAATTAATTAAAATTCAATTAGGATTTCAAATTTTATGAATTGGGGAAAGGCAAAATTAGGGTTTATACTTATCGGAAAAATATGACAATTTTATCATAGATTAAGAATATACCCAGCAACATTGTGTCAAAATTTCAAGTAATTCCGAGTAGTTTAGGTCGACCTTTTAATTGAATTATTGTCCGACACTTTTAATTTTTAATGAAAAATTAACAAAAACGCCCAAAAAACGAAACTTCGAGGCCTGTTTTTGCAATTCCGTTCTTATGAGTTGGTCTTAGAAAATCCTTTTCAATCAGATTAGGGTTTTAAAACTTGAAAAAACGAATATTTCTGATTTCGGACCTGATTATTACGCAATTCATCCAATAATTCGTAAAAGTTCCGAAATTTCAACAAAAAATTCAAAATTTTCGACAGATGCAAAAACTATAAAATCATGCTAATTCATGCTTTGAATACATAAGGCTCATGATACCACTGTAGGGGAATACAGTTAAACATAATAACATGTGCAGAAACAATCCCCAAAGCCAGGAAACATGTATAAAGCACATATTAAGCAAACTTACATTCGAAGCGTGTTTTCCACAATAATATGTCAACGAACACGAACAAAGAACTCCACTTGTCGTTCCTCTACTTGGTTCACCGACACGTTCAGATCCGTCTTGATTATCGTAGCTTAGACAATCGATCAAGAGATTTGCTTTTTGGGATGAACACACTTTGGAGGCACAGAGAGAATTAGGGTTCTCTGTTTTTCTCCTAGGGTTGTGTGTATTGTGTTGTGTCTAGTTGGAAAGAGGTTAGAAGGTTATTTAAATAACCTTACTAACCGACCAAGCCTTGAGGCAAGGCCGGCTAGCAAGCCCCGCGCGCCATCACACGGACACGCACAGCAAGCTGGGCCGTGGGCCGCGCTGCTGCTGCTGCTGTGTCGTGGTCTCGGCCCGCACGCGCACAGCTCCTCGGCCATGGGCCTTGCTGCTGCGTTGCTTTGCTTTCTCGCCTAGCGCGCGCGCCCATGGGCCTTGAGTGCTTCGTGCACTCGGCTCGTGGGCCGCTCCTCGTATTCGCGTTTTAATATATTTCCGATATATTATTTATCGTTTTGTATACGATGAATCACCGTCGCAAGATACGATTTATTCGTCTCGCCTAGATTACGAATATTCGCGATACGATATACGATTCCGATGCAAGGTCGTATAGTATAATACGTTTCCAACTTAATTCCCGAAAAGCTATTAAATGAATTTCCGATTCATTTAATCCGGTGATCTGTTACGTGTCATTGGTGTGACCTTGTAGGTTCAGTCAAGAGTAAGTTGTGAGTTCAATATCCATTAGAACTCACTGATCGGAAGCATTGCTCCAGCTAACTGTTCCGATCACTTGATCTCACTGAATTAATTGTTCGCAATTGATCTGAACCTTGGTATTAGACTTAATGCACCTTGGGTGAAGGACATATTTCCTTCAGACATGATCTGTACAGATTCTAGACATATCGATTTTGATCTCAATAAATGGGTTCTGATTTGGACATGATCCAGACATATCGATTTTGATCTGAAATATATGGGTTATGATCTGGGACATGGTCTAGATATATCAATTATGGTCTGTACATATGGGTTCTAATCTTGATATGATCTGAACAGATCAATTTTGATATAGACAAAACTTGTATAGATCGGTTCTGATTTGGACATGATCTGGACACATCGATAATAATAATAATAATAATAATAATAATAATAATAATAATAATAATAATAATAATAATAATAATAATCTGATCTGATCTAAACTTATTTTTTCTGATCTAATTTGATCTAGACTTATCAGATCTGATAGATCTGAATTAAGTAATAAGATCCTGAAAAAAGGTGAATAAAACTTGGCGTAACTCGAACAAGTACTTTACCATGTATACTTTTATCTACTCTTATCTGATATGGTTTGATATGATTTTTAAGAATTAAGATTTAAATAAAAACGTACTCTTAATTAATATTACTCGTAAAGTAAGTTTCTTTCAAATTTATAACATTTTATTGTAAATTACATTATTGATTTGACTTTCCTCATAATTTTACCACTGCTTATATTTGATAGACCTATTAGTTTATCATCCAAATATTTTTTATCATAAATATGTACACTTAAAAATAAAACATATTAATATGAATATTGTACTCCGTACTAATATTAATTTTAATGAACAAAATGAAAAAATTTGAAAATTTTACCTATTATATTAAAATGAATTATTGTATCAATATTTATACTAACATGAAGTATGGTATTAGTTTTAAAATAAACATGAAGTATGGTATTAATATAATATCATAAATATTGTATTAATACTCTCATCAGGACATCATCATCGGAGCATATCTGGTTCTGATCTCTACATGATTTGGAGAGATCGATTGTGATATGAAAATATTGGTTTTGATCTGGACGTATTATTTATGATATGCCCGTATATGATTTAAATATGTTCAAATCTGGACATATTAATTCTGATCTTGGTAGATCGGTTATGGTCTGGAAAAATTGGTTCTAATTTGGACATATCAATTATGATCTAGACATATTAGTTATGATGTTGACGTACATGATCTAGATAGATCCGGTTATGATATGTGCATATTGGTTATGATGTGGACAAATCGTTTATGATCTGGACAAATCAGTTCTGGTCGAGATATGATATGGACATATTGGTGTTGATCTAGAAAGACTTGTGTTAATCTAGACAAATCAGTTTTGGTCTGTATAAGATTAGTGTAGAACCGTTCTAATCTTGACATGATCTGTACAAATCGGTTCTAATTTGGATATATTGGTTATGACTTGGAAAAATCGTTTCATTTAGAGATGATCTAGACATAATATGAATATATCCGTTATGATTTAGACATGATCAGATATATCCGTTCTAATATGGACGTTATCTGGACATATTTGTTATGATATGGATATGATTTAGAGAGATATGTCTTGTTATAGACATGATCTGGACAAATTTGCTCTGGTTTAGACATATCATTTCTCATATGAACATGATCTTAACAGGTTGGTTCTGATTTATACATGATCTTAACATGTTGATTATGATTTATATATGATCATACATATAACTAATTTTATTTCAGATTTATTAAATAAAAATAGATAAATAAAGACCCGATAAAAAATAATAAGAGATGAATTTTTTAGGAGTCAACTACTGGTAAAAGATAATAAGTGATAAATTTTCCTAGGAGTCCAAATAGATAAATAAATTCTTAATAAAATCTCAACTACCATGCTCTATATAATGCAATGCAACTACTATTACAGGAAAAAAAACAATCTCATTTACGAAGGTCGGCTATTTATGACAGGCTCAAATCCCGGCTTTTAAGTGAAATATTTTTCGACGAAATCATGTAGTAATGTCGTTAAAACTTTTAACCCATAAAAAAAGTAACAAATCATACATTCCCTCTGTAATTTTACTTTATTGATCCGTGATAATTTTATTATTGATAATAATAATACTCTTATTTGATCGGGTGTAACAAGTTCGTAGTTCAACATATTTTCTAGAAATCTAGAATCCGCATCTTTGTTTTTTTTTTTTTTTTGGTGTTAGCACCCGGTTCACCCTTAGGGCTAATTCGGATTCGGGGCGAGTTCTGGGTGGTTAGGTTACAGTCCCCTTCCAATTGTTGTTGTGGGGGATCGAACACGGGTTCTCCCTACCAAGTTTAGCTCCAATCACCACTGAACCAACAAGTAATTGATATATTTGTTTTTCTATTGAGTTGTTGACAAACATTTTTTTAATGAAATTTGACCGAATTTTTTTATTTAGGGAAACTTAAATTAATTTAGAGGTGGTTAGAAAAACAAGGAGTAACTATTTTTAGTAGGATTAAAATAGTAAGTTGTCTACATTAAAACTTATTAACACCAAAAAGCTCTATTCTCTCTCTAAAAAAGAGAGACTAAATTCTCTCTAGTTTTCTAGAGGCCCACCCACCATCACCCGACATCAACCCACCGGAATTTCCCAAATTTTGACCGGAAATTAAAACTTTAACCCAATCTCTGCCCCAAGTTACCAAGCCTCTCTCCTTTCAATTCTCCTCATACTCCTCTACAGTTCTACCTTTCTACCCCTTTCTCTACCTTCTCCATTAATTTCAGTACCTGGGTTGTCTCAGATGAAGGAACCCGACGGCAACTCAGTGTGTTCTAAAGGATTTCTTAAACGCATGGGGCCAAAAGTACAATTCGATCCGGTATATTCTATCAATGGCGACAAGATCTATCCTTTGGCGGTGCTCGGAAAGTTTTTCGACTCAAGGGACTTCTCAGAAAAATCGGTGCAAAGTTGGATAGATACCCACCGGTTGACGAATGGTCGTATTCGAGTAGAAAAGTCCGGTAAATTATTCATCCTTCAATGCTCACATGTGTATGATAGGGACAATTTGGTTGACTCAGGATCAGCGAACCTTCAGGGAGCTTTATTTGTGTTCAAACCATGGGAACCAGGAGCCGCTTTTGCAGATTTGTCCTTTGATTCAGCGTTAATGTGGGTGAAAATTGAGGGTCTACCGGTAACAGTGAACGAAGTTGGGGTTGCGAGGAAAGCAATGGCTTGAATGGGGAAGATCTTATACTTTGATAATGCCTCATCTCTGTCAGGAATGAAGCAATTCCTTCGGGCAAAAATTGAGGTTTGTTTGAACTCTGTGTTAATTCCAGGGTTCTATTTTGAATTTGATAAGGAGAAATTCAAATGGATTGAAATCCGTTATGAAGGGGTGTTCACATTCTGCTCCTATTGGTCACAAAAAATTGTCCTGTACAACCCCCATTGAGGAAACAATCAAGCAATTTGGTATTAGAATAGGGAAAGTTTGCCAGTCTGCCGCGAATCTCAAAGTAGAGGACAATGAGACCCCCCTATTCACAAATAAACTCATTGGCCTGAAAAAGGTGGAACGGAATCGAACAACGAAAGTAAACTTGGTACGGTACTCAAGAGAGCGTGGACAAGCTGGGGATAGCGAATCAAATTCTGACCAGGAACCTTCTGTAATCAAAAGGAAAAGATCTGATGGGCATTCAGGGGAAAGTTAAAAAAGACACCGGTCCGACTCCTCATCAGAAAGTGATAGTAAGCAACAACGGAAGAGGTCTCTATGGGATAGCAGAAACTACACCCAGCCCCACCATCTCCTTATTTCATCACAGACAGGGAACTCATCACAGTTGCACCCTGGAGAACATCACTGCGGATCGGAAAATTGGGATCTCTATGCAGGCATACCGGAATTCGTGTTCAAGGAAAATAAATATAGGCAAATGTCAGTAAACACCAAGAAGCGGAAAAATCAATCTGGTGAACTTATGGTCTGCCGGAAAAAGGCTTGCCGCCGGTGGAGGGATGAGGAGACTTCTTTGACCCAACAGTCATCAACCATTAATAAGAAGTTATTGCCCAATCAATTTTTCTCCGTACCGTACCTCCCTCTAGCTAGCTGGGAAAGGCTCGAGGTAAGTGTCATTGTCTACCTCCATTTAATTCACTGGTTCATTTTGCTCAGGCACCCCTTCCCCCAATATCCTCCGAAATTCCATCCCCTCCCATACCCATTCCCCACCAAAAATCTATCAAAAAAATCACCCATGTCAGAAAACTCTTTTCCTAGGAGCATACTTTTTCAGTTGCATTTGTTATGGACTGTATTTTATGCCCCCTCAAACTGGTTATTGAACTTAACTCATACTACCCTTTTCCAGTCCTCAACCTCCATAGTAAACACACTTCATGTTTACCCTATAAAAACCCCCCCTTTCAGAGTAAAAGCCTCACACTCTCATCTTCCCAAAACTGAAAATTCCCTCCCAAATCACTCTCTCAAACCAATTATGGAAAACCAACTTACCAAAAGTAACCATACACGCCTCCTAGGCCGTGAAGAAAAAACTGTCGTTTTTGTTGAACCTGATTGCTGGTTAATTTTTGGTGAAAAAGATGGCCTCCTCTGCCCCTCTAACCCAGAATCTGACCTTCTCTCCCCCACCTCAGATAAACCACCCACCCCACTAGTCAACCTCTTACCTGAAAATTCTGGCTCTGTCAAAGGGAAAAAAATTGTTCACTTATTATCACCCCAATCTTCTGAAATTTTTGGGTCGTCGTTCTGCTTCAAAGGAGCTGCTACTAAGAACGAGTTTGTGCCACACTCCCCAGTGTCGGATGAGTTTGTGTCTGCTCAATCTGACCTCCCACTCTTAGACATCAGTAACCTGGAAATTGGAGGGTCCTTTTCTCTAGGTCCTTCTTCCTCTAATAACAAAGGTGTCAGGAAATGTCCTCTCAAAGTTAAGCTTGAAAGGCAGGCAAGATCAGCTAAGCTTGTAGTGGCAAGAGGAACGGGGCGTGTGAGTCTTCCCCTGACCCAGTCAGGAACTATAGATGCTGTGTTAAGCTTGCCAGGCTGCTCCAAGAGACAGAAAGTCCAACGACGGTACCATGGTAGGGGAGAGCTTCGGTTTGGGTTTGTCAATGATCTTACTTATTCGGAGTCCAATGTATCTTCTGATTCCACAGCGAGAACCACAGGGGTGTTAGCTCGGCCACTAACCTTGCGATTCCGTTCCTCAAATGGCTTGTCCCTGGTATGTCTGTTGACTTTATTTTTCTTTCGGAAACTAAATGTAGTGTAGATGATTTGAATCCCATTTTTTCCTCTTGGGGGCTTCCGGATTGTAGTGGCGTAGACTCTGTAGATGCCAGTGGGGGACTTTTCATTTCTTGGTCACCCCGGTTAGACGTTGTAGTCCTGTTTAAGTATATAAACTATGTACTCTGTAGTATTTCTGATGAATTGAAAAATGATTACTACTTGTTGTGTGTCTATGGCTCCCCTTACCTCATTGAAAGAGCAACGGTCTGAAGAACAATTAGGGGACTCATTTGGTCTCACCCAGGGAAACTGGTGGCAATTGGTGACTTTAACCAGTTAGAATTCAATGACCAAAAACTAGGAGGAAATCCTGTTATCCTAGGAGCTCACTCCTTCTCAAAATGGCGAGTTGAATGTGGATTATCAGATATTCCCTACTACGGGGCTGCCTTCACTTGGTCGAATAATAGGCAAGGGGAGGGGATTATTTATGAAAGGCTAGACAGATGCTACGGTTCGAGTGAATGGAGAGATGTGTTTCCAGATGCTGTTGTTTGGAATCTCCCCATTCCTATTTCAGACCACAACCCCACTATACTGGACTGCACACCTAAACCAGTGAACAAAAAAATGGCCTTATAAAATAGAGGCTTGGTGCTTATCGATGACAGAAATCTCAAATATAGGAATTTTGGGCCTCACATGATCAGGGGTCTGCAATGTTCAAATTACAAAGAAAGCTTCGTGTGGCTACGAGAGAATGCAAGATTTGGTGTCTTAATTTCAAACGGGAAAACATGCTAGATTGGAGAAGTTTAAATGACCAGTTAGCTCCACCTCAACAATGCTTAGCATCGGTTACTGATGCAATGGAAGATCACAAGCTCCGATCCACCGTACTTTCGGATGCTCAATAAAAGCATGCCTACTGGAAACAACGGGCACGATCAAAATGGGATTCCCTTCGTGATCAGTTTACCTCCTTTTTCTTTCGTTGTGCTTCTGCAAGGAAGGGGAAGAATGAAGTAAAGGCTATAAATAACTCAGTAGGGACGTGGTTGACTGATCCTTCTGAAATCAAGACGGAGTTTTATCAGTTTTACTAAACCCTATTATCACCAGCTCATGAAGCAATCAGAGACCCCCATATTTGGGATTCGTGACTTGGAGATGCGCCAAATTTAACTAACGCTCACATTTGTCTTTTGTCTAAATATTTTTGTGTGCAGGAAGTCCGAGATGCGGTGTTTAGTCTAAAAGGAGACAAATCTCCTGGACCCGATGGGGTACCCCCTCTTTTCTTTCAGAAGCAGTGGGAAACTATATCATTTGAGGTCGAGAATGCAGTTCTTAGTTTCTTGAATGGGGGGGTATATGCTACGGGAAATGAATGAGACCTTCATCACCCTCATCCCCAAAACTCTAAGACCATAATCAGTTTTGGAGTTCCACCCAATAAGTCTTTGCAACACTTCCTACGAAGTTATTTCTAAATGCCTTGTGCGAAGGCTCAAAAGTTTCATGAAGGACATAAATGGTGACTTCCAGAATGCTTTCATCCCGGGACGTCTCCTATCTGATAATTGCTTGCTAGCACACGAGATGATGAATGCACTACACAAGTCGAAGAAACAGAGAAAAATGGAAGCAGTATTCAAAGGTTATCTAAGCCTATGATAGAGTGAGTAGGATCTTCTTGGAAAAGTTGTTGCGTGCTATGGCTTTCCCGGAGACTTGGATCAACTGGATCATGTAATGTGTCTCCTCAGTTACATACACCATCCTAGTCAATGGGGAACCTTCTCAAAAAATTATTCCAAAAGTTAGCGTAAGGCAAGGTGATCCCTTATCACCCTACCTTTTCATTTTATGCATTGAGCTACTGTCAAGAAGGTTGTGCAGATTTCAGGCAGAGGGGAGAATCGAAGGCTTAAAGGTCTCTAGGCGTTCCTCGATGATAAGTCACTTATTTTTTGCGGATGATGCACTTTTTTTCCCCACTGCAACCATCAAGAATTTTGGGGAAATGAAGGAAATAATGGCTGAATTTTGTGCTATTTTGGGTGAGATGATCAACTTATAGACATAATTCTCCAAAAATATGCATCATAGGTTCAAACGTGTATTACGAAGCATCATTGGAGTTCATGATCAACCTAAACTGGGCACCTATTTGGGCTGTCCTATAGAGGTTGACGGTCGGTCGAAGGAAGCTTTCAGTCCATTGGTGGAAAAAATCAGTCAGAAACTTTCATCCTGGAAATTTGTTAAATTGGCACAAGCAGGGAAACTTATACTTCTCAATAGTATAATTGTAGTCATGGCCTCTCACATTACGGCATTGTGTCTCATCCCGAAGAGTGTTTTGAAGAAAATTAATTCCCTTATGCTCAAGTTTTGGTGGTCGTCCTCCATGGACAAAAGGCCCATTTATTAGAGGAAACAAAGCCTACTGCAGTGTCATAAGACAGAGGGTGGGTTAGGCCTACGCAATCTCACTTCTCTCAACCATGCCCTTATTTTTCAGACAGGCTTGGCGCCTAAAAACATACACCAAATTGCTGTCTGCTCGAGTGTTCAAAGCCAAATATGGGGACGATCGGTTCGACAAGGCAGTTAGTAATGACATTCCTACCAAAGTGTCTTGGGCGGCTAGGGGTATTATGAAATCGGTGGCAACCATGAACGCGGGCCTAAGGCGGTCGATTGGCGATGGCAAGACCACAAAAATTACAGGGGATCTCTGGGTGGGTGATGCCTGCATCAACTTCAAAAACAACATCACAGAAGCAACTATCAAACCAACATGGGTGGCAGAGCTTATTACTCCGGCAAGGGAGTGGGATCAAAGGAGAGTTTGGGGTTTGTTTGATTCGACCACAGCAAGACATATTCTAGCAACACATATTCAAGAAGATGAATTCCTAGATGAATGGGATTGGGGTCTTTCGGGAATGGGAACCTACTCTACTAACTCTGGCTATTGGTGCGCTCAAGGTACTACAACCCTCCCTTCTCCTCTTTCTTCTTTCTGGTCTAGTTGGTGGAAGAGGAAAATATTTCCTAAGTGGAAACTATTTGTTTGGAAAATTATTAATAATGCTCTGCCAATGCATGATTGTTTGGTTAAAAGGGGAATCATAACCCTCAACGTCTGGTCATTTTGTGGATCGAGTGGGGAATCCACAACACATTTATTTTTGGAGTGTGAGGTGGTCAAAAGAGTCTTGAGCTCTGGTAGTTTGGGCATAAGAACAGAGGGAAACCAGGGGATTGGTATTGCGGTCTGGCTCAAGAACATGCTTTCCTACATTATGCGTGAAGACAAACAGGAGGAAGAGCGAGTAGTGGAATTGATAGCCACGTTATGGAGTGTTTGGCTCCATAGGAATGAGTGTTGCTTTCGTGCTACGCAATGTATTCCTACCTCTATTACGAAGCTAGCTAGAATATGGAAGCAAAGATGGGTTAAGGCGTTTTCCATGCATGGAGGGCTGCCATCCTTGTTAGGCGAGCAGATCACTCCCTGTGTGGAACAAGCGTGGATTGTGGGAGAGTGCAGCGATGAGGACCCGGTGGTTATCATCACCGATGGGGCATGGAAGAAAATAAAGGGAAGGGAAGCTCGGGATTGGGATGCGGCAATAGGCTGGGTTATCTTATACAAGGGAGACACTCTCGTGCAAGGTGCTTCAAAAGTCTTCGCATCATCCCCAGCGCAAGCAGAAGCTTTGGCGATTCTTACGGCATTTAAAAACATTCTTAGCTTGGCTAGGAACATTATAGTGTGGACGGACTCCATCCAAATCGTTCACGCTCTTCATGATGAAGCTTCCTCACCGATGGAGTGCAAACCGGTTATTAGGGATATCAAGAAACAGACTTTATCCTTTGTTTACTGCAAAATTGTTAAAGTTAAGAAACTTTTTGTTCTAAGGGCTCACAACCTAGCTGTTACTGTTAGGAAAGTGCCTTAGTTTGCTTTGTTCTTGTTTTGAGCTATCAAAAAAAAACTATTTTTAGTGCACAACAATAAATGTCGCATCGTCCGTGTCTCTTCCCAGGTCCGATTTCCCACTCATTCTTCTTCTTGCTCGAAACTATCCCATTAAAATGGGCACTTTACAACGCCATCAACCTGCAACTCTGCAAGTCTTTAACTATGGCTCCTTCTATCATTATCTCGACCATGTTCAAGACCAGTATTCATGTTGTTTTTTGCTGTTCCCTTTATATATATACACATTTACTTCTTATTGCTTATGTAATCATGCTCGCATTTGGTGGTGACAATGAAGAATTTGGATAACCATCACTCAACTTTATTTTTCATGGATATATATATATACATATATATTATATATATATATATAGGGGAGGGATCCGATAAGAACACCTCCTTAGGTAAGAACACTTTTACACTCTCCATGTTCTATATTTGTTCAAACATGTTCAAATTTGTTCAACCATGTTCAAAATTTGTTCAACTATGTTCTAAATTTGTTCAACAATGTTCTAAATTTTCAAGCTCATGTTCTAAATTTATTCAACCATGTTCTAAATTTATTCAACGATGTTCTAAATTTGTTCAACCATGTTCTAAATTTATTAATTTTATTCAACCATGTTCCAAATTTTTAACCTCATGTTCTAAATTAATTCAAGCATGTCCTAAAATTATTCAATCGTGTTCTAAATTTTAAATCTCATGTTCTAAATTTATTCAAGCATGTTCTAAATTTGTTCAATCATGTTCTAAATTTATTAAACAATATTCTAAATTTAGAACATGAGAACCTAGTCAACACATATACATATATACATGTTCTAAAATTTCAAGCTCATGTTCAAAATTAATTCAAGCATGTTCTAAAAAATTTAAACATGTTATAAATTTATTCAACCATGTTCTAAATTTATTCAAGCATGTTCTAAATTTGTTCAAGCATGTTTTAAATTTATTCAACCTTGTTCTAAATTTTCAAATTCATGTTCTAAATTAATTCAAACATGTTCTAAATTTATTCAACGATATTCCGAATTTGTTCACCATGCTATAAATTTATTCAAGCATGTTCTAAATTTATTCAAGCATGTTCTAAATTTTCAAGCTCATGTTCTAAGCATGTTCTAAAATTATTCAACCATGTTCTAAATTTTCAAGTTCATGTTCTAAATTTACTCAAGCATGTTCCAAATTTATTCAACGATGTTTTAAATTTGTTCAACCATGTTCTAAATTTATTCAAGCATGTTCTAAATTTATTCAACAATGTTCTAAATTTAGAACATGAGAACCTAGTCCACACATATACATATATACATGTTCTAAAATTTTAAGCTCACATTCTAAATTCATTCAAAGCATGTTCTAAAATTATTAAGCACGTTATAAATTTATTCAAGCTTTCTAAATGTATCCAAATATGTTCTAACTTTATTCAACCAGGTTTCGAAATTTATTCAAGCATTTCTAAATGTATTCATGCGTGTTCTAAATTTATTCAAGCATGTTCTAACTTTATTGAACAATGTTCTAAATCCATTAAAGCGTGTTATAAATTTATTTAAGCATGTTATAAATTTATTCAAGCATGTTCTAAAATATATTCAAACATGTTCTAAATTTATTGCAAATATTCAGAAATTGATAAAAAATACGAGTGAATAAATTTTGATAATTATGTCTAATTTTAAACTGAAAATCAAAAAAAAGGTTCATGATTGTGCTTCCGACTCCGCCGTTGCCGCCACCACTGCTGGTTCGGAAGAGCTAGGATTCGCTGCCTCGCTCAGCACCACCACAGACCGGCGAATCATGAGAAACCACCAACTACACTGGCGAATCACGAGAAATCCCCAAAACTAATTCACGGATCTGATTCGCGGCCACAGCAACACCGGCAAATCACTAACACTGATCTGTAGTACTAATCGTAACCACCAGGAACACGACGATCTTTGGTTCAAATTTGCTAAAATTATTTGGTAAGATTTTATTCGAATAACAAATCGAAAATCGAATTTGCGATTGAGATTTGATAATTAATCGATTGATGAATTAAAGGAGGAAGGCCGGTGTTCTTACCGGATAATCGATCGCGATGAGGAAGGTGTTCTTACTGGATGAATTGCGATTGATATTTGAGGCGATTAAATTGCTTCGAGCAGCGGCGGCGATTGAATTGATGCGATTGAATTGCTGCGACCGGCGGCGATTGAATTGCGGCGTTTGAATTGCTGCGACCGGCGATGGCGAAAGGCGAACAGCGGCGGCGGAATGAGGTGAGCAGCGACGGAGAGAGGTGAGCAGCGGCGGCGATAGGCAGCGGCAATGGCCGGATGTTGGTGGCGGCTACGAGAAGCAATCGCCGGGAAATTTTGGGGCAAAATCACCCGCCATTGAAGAGAGAAGAGAGAGAAAGTTGTGAGGAGTGGAGAGTAGGAAGAGTTTAGAGAGAGAGAAAATGCTAACCAGGAAGAAGAAGGGGGTTGCCTGAAATTACGAACATGCCCTTACTCTCCTATTAAATTTGGGCGGTTAGATTTGATTTCATCCTACGGTTTAGAGAGTGTTCTTACCATAAGAAGTGTTCTCACCGTAAGAAGTGTTCTTACGGGAGCCTCTCTCTCTCTCTCTCTCTCTCTCTCTCTCTCTCTCTCTCTCTCTCTCTATATATATATATATATATATATATATATATATATATATATATATATATATATAGACGAAGCCAGAAATTCATTTTCACAGGGGCCGGATTTTATTTGGTCATGTTTTAATTTTACGTAATGTTTTTAAGTATTATTAATATTTTAATATTATGTTCCATAATGTCAATATTATTTTTTGAAATAACTTGTCTGTATAGTACATAATTATGCTATTCTAAGTAATTAGTATACTTTCCTTCACATAAAAAAAGAGGTAAATTAGTGTGCTCCAATTTCTCCACAAAATATTAAAAAGATTTTTATGAAAAAACAATCCTAAAGGTCTCGAATCTTGGCCCCCTTACTCTTGTAGCTAAATTATCTTCTCTTTAACCGTTGAACCAAATCTCACTAAGTGTACAATGCTTTACGGAAATGTATTTTATCAAATTATGAAAGGAGCCCCGACCCCCTTTGGCCTAAGGGTAGCTTCGTCCCTGATATATACTCCTTAGGTAAGAACACTTTTACACTCTCCATGTTCTATATTTGTTCAAACATGTTCAAAATTTGTTCAACCATGTTCTAAATTTGTTCAATCATGTTCTAAATTTACTCAACCATGTTCTAAATTTATTCAACAATGTTCTAAATTTTCAAGCTTATGTTCTAAATTTATTCAACCATGTTCTAAATTTATTCAACGATGTTCTAAATTTATTCAACCATGTTCTAAATTTATTCAAGCATGTTTTAATTTTATTCAACCATGTTCCAAAATTTTAAGCTCGTATTCTAAATTAATTCAAGCATGTTCTAAAATTATTCAATCATTTTCTAAATTTTCAAGATTATGTTCTAAATTTATTCAAGAATGTTCTAAATTTATTCAACGATGTTCTAAGTTTGTTCAACCATGTTCTAATTTTATTCAAGCATGTTCTAAATTTATTCAACAATGTTTTAAATTTAGAAGATGAGAACCTAGTCAACACATATACATATATACATGCTCTAAAATTTCAAGCTCATGTTCTAAATTAATTCAAGCATGTTCTAAAATTATTAAACATGTTATAAAATTGTTCAATTATGTTATAAATTTATTCAAGCATGTTCTAAATTTATTCAAGCTTTCAGCATGTCCTAACTTTATTCAACTGTGTTTCAAAATTAATTCAAGCATGTTCTAAAATTATTAAACATGTTATAAATTTATTCAACAATGTTCTAAATTTATTCAAGCATGTTCTAAATCTATTCAAGCATATTCTAAATTTATTCAAGCATGTTCTAAATATATTTACTTAAATACTTGATCCGCTCACGTGCTATTTGTGTGACCCAACGAGTTCAATCAAGAGTAAGTTGTGGATTAATTCCACTTGAACTGAAACGGCCTCTAGCTAGGCATTCATCTCACTTGATCTCACTGAATTATTAACTTGTTTAATTAATACTGAACCGCATTTTAGCATTGAATGCATACTTGGTCCAAGGGAATTATTTCCTTTAGTCTCCCACTTGTCCTTAGGGACAAGTGTGCATTGCCTAATTCCTTGTCGCTTGATGCCTGCTCATGAACATAAGGTAAAAGTATTCAGTTTTAGAGTTCAACTGATCAAATAAACAGATAATCATAGCCTATGATTTATCTGAGCACGACCATGCATTTTTCAGTTTCTAGCTCTCCGAGTGGCCTTGTACAACTTTCAGCATTTCATCCCAATTTATGGGAGGACAATCCCGATCTTGTGATCTTGAGGTTAGACTTCGTTTGATAGGTGATTACCTGAGCGTTGCCGTTATAGTCTCCTTTTACGGTTCGACGCTTGAAAACGTCAAAGTAACCAGTTCTCAAACAAGTAATCTCAAATCACTCAGGTATTGAGGATTAGTGTCTAATAATGTAATGAAATTTACTTATGACATATTTTCATCTCTTACAGTAAAGATTAAACTAGTAGAAAAAATCACATTTGCAGCGCGGGCAAAACGGGCTTTTTACAGCGTTTTCGCGCGCTGCAATTGTGATGGTTGCAAATACCGTTAGTTTTTTTGCAGCGCTCATAGACGCTGCAAATAATTGGTTAATTACAGCGCGGGAAGACCTGTATAAGCTGCAAATAGTGTATTAGTTGCAGCGCGGTTCGACCTCTATAAGTTGCAAATAAAAAGTAGTTACAGCGCCTTGTTGAGAAATAAGCGATGTGATTAGTTGTCATTTTACAGCTCAGTGCCAGTACACGCGCTGCAATTAATTCTTTTTTTTAAAAAAAATAAAAAAATTTAATAGCTCCGATCAGATGCATATTTATATATTTATGCTTGGACAATCCTATTATTTTGACAAAAAATTATAATAAAAACATTATAAATAGTTTAATAGGTTGCAAAAATTTTGCCATAGTTTCCCTTGTAATTTGCGAAACCCGGACAAAACGGGAATTTATAAAGACCTGTATCTAAGACATAACATACATATATGTTCCAACAACCATATATATGCTCCAAGTAGCATCCAACGTCACATCCAACACATAACAAAAACATAAAACATAACATTACTAGACAACAAACTCATTCGCCGGCATCCATCAAATAGTTGTCCTTAAAATACTTTGCCCATTGTTCTCGAGTTTCTTGTAACTCCTCATCAGAATATGGAATTTCTCTTTGTACATAACCCTTCAAAAAACAAAAACTTGGTATTAATTACTCGAAAACTAATTTAAGAGAAAATTGAATCTTATAACTAATTAAATAAGTTCATGTACCTCAGACAAATTATCCTTGTATTCATTGTATACTGTGACAACATCATGCATGTATTTCATCACATAATAACCACTATCCACTGCATCAACTTGTTGAGCACACTATTTACAAAAATGAGCCACGTATATATATGTGTGTCAAAGCATATTTTTTCAAATTAAGAGATTTAAGGAGTACAAACTTTAATTAGTACCTTCATCTGTATGAATCGTAACTTTTGTGACTTAATCTTCCGTTTGTCATTTTCAAGATTAGTCCAATAAATTCTATATGCCCTACATAAACAATAATTATAACACTTTAGTTCTCTATCAAAAATCTAATCATATTACTTTCAATAAAGAAATTAAATATAGCATGTGTTCTATTGATATAATATAATGAGTTGCAAATGGGTTTGTACATTCAACTTACATTTGTGTACAATTGACCCTTCTAACTTCCGTGTCTCGGGAGGGGGAGGAGTGGCAGAATCAAACACGTATGCTAGGCCAAAGACAAGATCAAGGACGATAAGAACCCAATGATTCCTATAATAAAGTATCCAAATATATGATTAGTTGCATGAAAACAAGAGTTCTAATAATATTAAAAAATAAATAACATATATAAAAGTTAGCAGGTTATATAAGATACCCTTCATGGTAGGGAGCCAACACTAGTAGAAAAAACACTTATTACAGCCCCCTTATTGAAGGGGGCATAGAGAAATACGCTTCAACAAGTAATTGGTCAACGCGGGTCAAACATTATAAAGGGTTGTTGAAGCGAACATTTTTATTGTTCGCTTCAATAGCAATTGTTGAAGGGGGCATTAAATGTTCGCTTCAACAAATACTACTCGCATATACTCTAATTTTTAATTCTCTCTCCTCCTCATTTCTTCTGTTAGCTTGAAATATTCATTTCTCTCTCTTCTCTTCCCGGTTCAAAACTCCTCAAACCATCCGCCCCTTTCCATGGAAGATCTTCTCTCCCTCATTCTCTATAATTTCAAAGAAGGTGTCTTCATAACTGAATTTTTCTGTTAATTTTGAATTATTGTTCTTGGGAATAGAGATTGGTTTTTGGTGTCAAATTTTGTTCCCGCCGGCGAGGGTTCTAACGCTGCTGCTGGCCCATCTTCATCTATCAAGAAATCGAAGCGTTTCGAGATCAAAAAAAAGGAACGCCGTTTCTCTCTGGGCTTGGGGTAATTATTATTTCTACCATTTTAGCTTCAAATATCTTCATAAACCCTTACCCTAATTTAATGGAGGATTCTCTACTGTTTTTTGTTGATTTTCGGGGTCGATTTTCGGCAGATATTGTGGTCGATAATTGCGCAATTTGTAGGAACCACATCATGGATCTCTGTGAGTTCTTTTCCCTCAATTTTTTAGGGTAATTTATTTTAAAGGTTTTTGTCAAAAATTGATTTTGATTTGTTGATGTTGATTTTGAATAGGCATTGAGTGCCAAGCAAACCAGGCGAGTGCTACCAGTGAAGAGTGTACTGTTGCTTGGGGTATTCTCTCTCCTAATTTTTATTTTTATGAATTCCTCTTGATTCCTGGTCTTTTTTGTTGTGCTAAAACTGAACTTCAAACTAGATATCCTGAATCTAATTGAAGAAAGATTATGAGAATTTGGAATTTCAGTATGTTGCCATATATGTTTATGATTGGCAGCTAATTTTGAGTTTCCCATGTGTTTGGGTGTATCCGTGTATGTGTCTGCCTTGTGTGATTTCGGATAGGCACTGTGTTTGTGTCCATAGTAGACTGTTTTCTTGATGTAAAGATGTAGAGAAATGTTCATTGGGGTGGATTAAATGGATAGTGTTTAGTAGAATGAGGTGGTTCTTCAATATTGAATCTTTGAAACTACTTCTATGATACTACGCATATACGTCGGACTTTATTTCTCGATCATTCTTCAACTAACATGAATATTTTCCATAAATTATGTGTCTTGAATGGTGTTTACATCACCTTTAAGTTATGTTATGTTATTTATTTTTCATAACTGTGTGCAATCAATAAGATAGCTAGCAAACTATGTACTTGTTCTCAATTGAATTTGATTATGGAGTCTCTAAGCAGTTAGCAAAATGAACTTAGTATTTTTTTATATTTGTTGTTCATGATGCGATGTAGTTTGACTCGAATTTGCTTTGATATTGACCTTATTTAGCAAGTGTCTGATTGAATTTCGGAGATAAAATTGTTAATTGTAGATCGATATGATGAGTCCCAGGTAACTTCTCTTTTCATCTACAACAGTACAACTTAATTACTTAATCAAAGTTTCCTGATTTCATCTATAAATTTGTTTGGATTCTGATTTTGTTTTTTTTGAAATATTCAAAATCATGTTACGCAACTGAAGTCAGATCAATTGATCTGCCCCCTCTGGTTCTAAAAATATATTTTGGGTAGTCCTTCACTAACATGTAGACATAGTAAATTAGTAATAATATATTAAATTTGACGAGAACAAAATTTGGGTAGTCGTTCACATAGTCTGAAAATTAAAATTAGAACCTATAAGAATTTAAATACTGCCTTCGTATTTTAAAAAGAGATACACTTTTCGTAAACGGTTGTATTTTAAAAAGATATACACTTTCTTTTTTTTACATATTTTGGTCTTCACTTCTCTTATATTAATATTTCTCTCTTTCTTACCACACTTACTCACATCATCTTTTTACTATAATAAATAATTCACCACCCACTACCCCACTTTCATCTTATTTTAATAAACTCAACTCACTCTCCTAAAATTATGTATCGGTCAAAGTATGTCTTTTTAAAATACGGAGGGAATAACTTATAGATATAAGGAGTATATATATACATGAAAGGAATGAGAATGACCTATTAGGTTCTCATTCATGTTAAAATTTCCTATTTTTAGAAGTTTTTGTGTAGGCAAAATGTTTGAAAACTGAAAAAAGTGTTTAATTACTAAAGTGATGCAAGATAGAAGTTACAAGGACTAGAATCGTGAGTTCTTGTAAATGGAGTGCTAACCCGCTATTGTAATTTTGATCCACACTTTCTTAGTCTTATGCATGGATATAGGCCAAGGCTACATAAATAAATATAGGGAAGATAGGGAAGAAGACAGTACGGAGTAGAATATGTGGGTAGGAGGTTGGGAAAAAAAGCATATTGCTCTTCCATGATTACCATGTTTTTAGTTTGTAGGAATTTCTGTTGATTTCTGAACCTGAACGTTCGTACTTTTTAGTCAGTTTTTCATTGTATTCTTTAATTCATTCTCATGCTACTTCCAGACACTGATGAATTTGTAATTCCAAGCTTGGGAATAGAGAATCCTGACCAAATTGACTCCGAGCCTCCGACTGTAGAGGTCACCAAGTCTCCTCCCTTGAAGGTAAACCTTTAGACATATTCTTTTCTTTTTCTCTTGTCTGTATTCCTTGGTAGCTTGACAGATCAAACATAACCAACTCTGATAAACAAGGGGTCCGAGCTTGTTTCCTTTCCTTAGATATGGAAAGGTATTTATGTTTCGTTTCAATTCTCTTATATCTAAAAGGAAAGGATACAAGCTCTTATATATGTACTGCTGAAGTCTTGCTTGTGGTTGTGAATTTCAGAGTTGTAGTAGTTGAATTTTAAATTTCCCTGTATTTCTCTTTCCTTTTATATGATTACAATTAAGTTGAAATTTCTGCAAGCAGAATTCTAACAAAGTTTGATTCATTGCAGCAATTGAAGGCTGGATTGTACTTGTCACAGGAGTGCATGAAGAGGCACAGGAAGAGGATCTCCTTAATGCTTTCGGAGATGTCGGTCATATTAAGAACCTGCATTTGAATCTGGATCGTCGTCCTGGATTTGTCAAGGTGAGATGATGTTAAAGTTTTGTTGGTTATTTTAATTTGCTGCATTTTTATTATTTTATGCTGCCTTTAATACGGAAGTTTGAAGTGGTTATTATCTGTTTTCTCCAGTTTATTTCATTAAGTTCTGGTGGTTATGATTGGTTTTGTTGATTTAGTCAGATGGTTCAGATATACATGTTATTGCAAATATTTGGTATGTTGCCCGACAGTAGGTAGCTTTCCTGATACCTTAGTGGTGTCACAAAAAAGGTAAGAAAATCTTAAGTATTTTTTTCTCAAGTATTCCGTATAAATCACAATTGATAGTCAAAATAGATACTTGTATTGGGGACTGACTAGAGTTGATCATAGATTCATAGGGTGCACTGGGGACTGGATTGACCTGAAGTAGCCTTAAAACCTAAATGGCCTAAACAATCTAATCAGGCCAAGTACATCCCAAAATTGGCCAAACTAATCAAGCAGGAAAATGGCTGGCAGGCCTGGCTCACTTGATCAGCAACAAAATTAGAAGACATAAATGAACGCGATTTGAAGAGCTTACCCTGAGTAGTGCTTAGAAGGGAAGTTGCCCGTGAATCCTGGTAAGTTGGTAATTAGTGAATTTTGAGGTGCAGCTTTGATCAGAGTAAAACAAACTATGACATGAACTAGTAATGCTAGTGTAACAAGACGACAACTGCTAGCCATTTCTTAGTTAATTTTCTTGCTAAAATTGATGCAAATACTATAGGCATTGACCCTTTTATTGTTCTATTTCCATGAGACTATGATCTTCATACACAACCATTAGGAAAATTGATTATTAGGATATGGGTTAAACCAATATGGAATAAAATACTGTATTTATTCAACAACGATCTGTATCTACCCAGAAATTTCTTAAGGATAACGTTTTATCAAGTAGCAGGTAAAGTAGTCTGTTTTTAGGAGGTGGGTTTTCTGTAAATAATTAAAAATAATGGTTTTAAGCTACAACAAACCATTATTTTCATTTTATAAATCACATAGTTACCTTCTTCTACCAACTGATAAGACATAAATAAAAATATCCCTCTGGTTTCTTCAACGTCTGTCACTTTCTAGGAATCAGCAGACAATATGTTTATTTAACCTCGCAGTGTTAGTTCCTGAGACATGGATGATTCTCAGGAATTTCCATGAAATCCAAGCATACATCTGTGCATCTAGAAATATAGACACTTATTCTGATTTTAGCATTAAGAACTAAGTGAAAGAACACAATTTAACTTTCTAAAACTCAGTTGAATCTATTTATGCACATGTAAGGCTCATAGGATCGTTATAGGTCATATTTAAGTGACAATTCCGCTCCCAACTTTGAACTAAAGAACCTAAGGACTCATTTGATTCTTATTACATGATTAATATGCATAGTTTTAACTTTCTAAAACTCATACCAATCTACGTATGCACATTTAAGACTCATTGGGTGGTTATAGGTCATGTTTAGAGCTAAAATAACATTTTCGCTCCCAACTTTGAACTAAAGAACCTAAGGACTCATTTGATTCTTATTACATGATTAATATGCATAGTTTTAACTTTCTTAACCTCATTCGAATCTATTTATGCACATTTAAGGCTCGTTATAGGTCATATTTTTAACAACTTAATTATCTCTATAGTCTGCAAATATATCTTTTTATGCTTCAATGGAATGTAAAGATAATATCGTGAGTGTGAACTTTGGTACTCTATAGCTCATATATTTTCCTTCCATCTTGCAGGGATCGAGTCGATTGGAATTAGAAAGTCAACACGGCCTTAATTAAGGTTTGTACGTAATGCATGATCGATCTAAAGGGAGCTAAGTGGCCGGATTAGAGAAATTTGTTAGACTAGATCTCTAGCCTTTTGTCTTTATTTGTTAATATTAGTTTTAATTTGTTAGACTAGCTAGCTAGGTGTTTAAAAATTGTAAACGTACGTACTATACGTTTTTCTCTATTAGGCTAATATAAATGAAGTTAATTTAATGATCGATTTGTTAATAAAAAAATAAGCAGATTCATACCTTTGCTATTCTGGTGTTGATTGGTGCGTGTACAGGTTTCAATACTCAATGGTGTATATATATAGATTTGGTTATTACCACCTATTTTATATTTTAAAAGAATTTGGAAAAAAAAGTAATGTTGTTGAAGGGGGCTTTTAATGTACGCCTCGACAACATATGAATTTATGGCGCCAATGTACAAGTATTGGCGCAAGAATACAGGTCTGTTGAGGGGGGCATTTAAAAGTGAGTCTCAACAGAGGTGTCTGTTGAGGCGGGCTTTTGTAAAGCCCCCCACAACAGGTCCTTATTTTTTCGCTTTGGTTTTGGGCTGTTGAGGCGGGCTTTTGAAAGCCCCCCACAACAGACCACCTGTTGAGGCGAACAAAGCCCACCTCAACAGCTATGTGAGCTGTTGAAGCCACGTCTGTCGAAGCAGGCCTTGTTCGCCTCAATAAGCCCAAAATGCCCCCCTCAACAGGTATTTTTTCCACTAGTGCAACAAGAATTTTGACTGCAAATCCTTTTTCCTTTCATTTAAGAAAGCATATTTTATATAGTCAATAACGCTTAAACGATTCTTCTTCATTGTGGCACAAGATATTGCATCGGGACACAAAAAGTTAATATGAGACAACTTTAAGGGGCCTATGTATTCATGATACAAGTACCTACATAAGCAAACATAGGGTCATTAACCATAAGATCAAAGGATGACAAAGATTTTATAAATCGCCATGTAGGTAGAATCAAATGAGATAGCATAGGAGAATAACATACATCATATAAACTTGAAGCACTTTAATACTGGCGAAATCCTTCGTGAGAAACTCAGAGATGTCACGAGATTTGACAGAAGTCAGTGTGTCCTTTTTGTACGAGAAAATTGGGGCAGGAAGTGATAATGCTGATGAAAATTTAGGCATATTGGACATCATGTAAGATAGTAGTTCACACTCCACCCTAAGGACATCAACTTTACTACCAATGGGGTTATCGCTTTTTTGATGTGTCTTTGTTTTTTGATCCAGATCCCTTTTTAAGGACACAACTACCTTTGGTGCTCCCTTTCTCACTTCCTTTACCATGGTGCGGTTTAGCCTTCTTCTTTGGCGGCGGCGTCACCATTTGCTTTAAAACAAAAAAACTCTATGAAAAAAGAAAAGGGAAAGTTGCACTAATGCTTTCAACAATATAACTAAGAACATTGAGAAATCAGTAACTTAAATGGTTTAGTGACATTTCTTAGTTTCTCGGAGTAACTCGAATGGTCCCATTTTTGAACTAATGAACCTAAGGACTCATTTTAAACTAATTACATGTTTTATATGCTTTGTTTAAACTTTCTAAGACTCATTCCAATACGGTTATGCATGTTTTAGGCTTGTTGGGTCGTTATGGACATATTTAGGCTAAAATGAGACATTTTCGCTCCCATTTTTGAACTAATGAACCTAAGGACTCATTTAAAAGTAATTAAATGTTTTATATGCTTTGTTTAAACTTTATAAGACTCGTTCCAATCTAGTTATGCACGTTTAAGGCTTGTTGGGTCATTATGGACATATTTAGGCTAAAATGAGACATTTTCGCTCCCATTTTTGAACTAATGAACCTAAGGACTCATTTTAAACTAATTACATGTTTTATATGCTATGTTAAAACTTTCTAAGACTCATTCCAGTATGGTTATGCATGTTTTAGGCTTGTTGGGTCGTTATGGACATATTTAGGCTAAAATGAGACATTTTTGCTCCCATTTTAGAACTAATGAACCTAAGGACTCATTTAAAATTAATTACATGTTTTATATGCTTTGTTTAAACTTTCTAAGACTCATTCCAATCTAGTTATGCACGTTTAAGGCTTGTTGGGTCGTTATGGACATATTTACGCTAAAATGAGACATTTTCGCTCCCATTTTTGAATTAATGAACCTAAGGACTCATTTTAAACTAATTACATGTTTTATATGCTTTGTTTAAACTTTCTAAGACTCATTCCAATATGGTTATGCATGTTTTAGGCTTGTTGGGTCGTTATGGACATATTTAGGCTAAAATGAGACATTTTCGCTCCCATTTTAGAACTAATGAACCTAATGATTCATTTTAAACTAATAACATGTTTTATATGCTTTGTTTAAACTTTCTAAGACTCATTCCTATATGGTTATGCACATTTTAGTCGTGTTGGGTCGTTATGGACATATTTAGGCTAAAATGAGGCATTTTCGCTCCCATTTTTGAACTAATGAACCTAATGATTCATTTTAAACTAATTACAAGTTTCATATGCTTTGTTTAAACTTTCTAAGACTCATTCCAATCTAGTTATGCACGTTTAAGGCTCGTTGGGTCGTTATAGGACATATTTAGGCCAAAAACATATATGAACCATCTTTTAAGGGCTCCTTATAGCTCCAACCTAACTGGTATTTAGGCTTATAATCAATACGTATGATGTATACTAAAACAATAACATAGATATATGTATATTCTTTCGATTCCTTTCCATAAATAAAAATTATCATTAAATAATTTAAACGAATGAGAGGAGATGTAGAGATTTAGAACAATAACATAGATATATGGAAAGACTACCAATTATATCTAAAAGTAAAATATATGGATTTTACGAAGCTTTTGGATAAAAGACCGAAGGATGATAATAATATGTAAATTAAGTATAAATAATTACATGTGGATTCATTTTCGAACTCAGGAATCTATAGATTCATTTTAAACTAATTACATGTTTTATATGCTATGTTTAAACTTTCTAAGACTCATTTCAATATGGTTATGCACGTTTTAGGCTTGTTGGGTCATTATGGACATATTTAGGCTAAAATGAGACATTCTCGCTCCCATTTTTGAACTAATGAACCTAATGATTCATTTTAAACTAAATACATGTTTTATATGAACCTAACTCGGCAAATAATAACACAAACAACTAATAAGAAACAATTTGTAAACCTACAAAAGCTATTAAAAAATTATCTCGAAACTCACATATAATAAAATTATATTAAATTAAAATGGAAGAGGAGAATGACAGTCGGGAGATTATGCTCACCTAGTAGAAGAACTCACGCCTTGATAGGTCAAATGGATGATTTGGTTCAAGAAACTAGCAATACCAGCGAGGGGTCCTGAAAATAAAAACATACAAAATTGATTAATTTATAATAATATTACTGCAAACAAGTCAAACAATAAATTGTATGATTATACACATAAAATTAACATAAAATCTAGGGTGTTCCTGCAATAATTCTCAGTAAGACAAATCTTGAAAGAGAAGGTTTGTTAGCTACTCTTAGAATAAGGAACATGTTATTTCATTAATAGTTCTAACACCCTGAAAGGTGAACTAATGCATCAGTTCTTGGACAGCCCGTTGCATTGTACAAGCTCTCTCATTATTTTGCTAATCTGAGATACTTCAAATGAGCAAATAAGTACGGCTTATACCGTTAAGTCGCTTTTACAATAGAAATTGCCAACAAATATGAGAAATAATTTCCACAATAGGCACCCACTGAGAAAAATAACAAGTGAAAGTAAGCTTGAAAATACTAATGGGAAAACTGTTACGACGAAATCGAAGATGAAGTCTTAGCTATCAGGGATGAGTTATTATATCCAGTGATAAATGCTGAAATGTCGTTAATATCTGGTCTACAAGATGAAGTCTTAGCCATCAGGATTGAGTTAGAGAGCATCTCAATTTTTATAAAGTACGCGGAAGAAAGAGCAGATGAACACAATCAAGTGAAAGTCTGGGTTAGACAAGTAAGAAAGTTGGCTCATGGAATACAGGATGTGATGGAGGAATATAAGCTTCTGCTACTACAACAACATACACATTATGGAATCAATGCATTACTTCAGTATCCTGCACTTTTGTATCACAAGCGAAACATTGCCATTGAAATTAAGGCCTTGCGCAAAAAGGCAGTTGATATCCGTACACAGAAAGAAGCCTACGTATTACCGAATGACAGTAGTAGTAGTACTAGTACTACTTTCAATCAGCCGCAACATTCTTCTTACTTCCAATCCATTCATCAATCGACAATACTTTCTGTGTGTATAACAGATCAGGAATCTCAACCCGTTGGTGCTGAAACTGCCAAGAATGATTTGATTCAGTTGCTAGATTTGCATGAGTTTGAGGATACCAGAATACTTACCAATACGATAGTGATTGGTATGAGTGGACTTGGGAAGACAACATATTGTTTGAAAGATAAAGGGGTAGTCTATGTATCAGCAGAGCTATTTAAGAATAGAAGCTTGGAAACTCTGCATTTAGATGGGAACTGTTTTAGTGGGGTAGGAGTAGAGCATTAACCCACTGAGCAGATTTTCTGCACTTCAATGCAAAGAAAACACAACACTGAAATCTCTCACACTTGAAGGAGAAACAATGAGGGTTGGAAGGGCAGGATGGAAGCGATCCTACAGATGATCATGAGCAATCAGGCTCAAACAAAATATTAGACGTACACCAAAAAAATTAAATATTAGTTTATGATCTTCATCACCCCAAACATCAGGCATAGTCATCTTGCTCTTTACTTACTCTATGCAAACCCAGATCAAAATCTTAACTCTCTCAGAGTTCCCTGGAAATTTCTCAATAGGGTTATACCCTTTCCCATCATCATCAATAGTCATCAACTCATCATCACTATCTAAAATACAGTTACGATACGCTCGTGGCGCAAAACACAAAAATACGACAGGATGCAAAACCCTTCGACCAAATTGGCTACCGAATTTAAGAAGCGCAGATACAAATTTGTACATTCAAGCAAGTATAATACCAAATACAATGTTCCCATTAAAATTATCTTGAACTCATAAATGTAAAGGTTTCATTGAAAATTAAGATATAAAATCTACCCATTTTCTTATCAAATGAATATAAAATTAGAGACTTTCAAGTGTTAAATATCACTTTGCAATTCAATATCCTACAATTTTTCAGTTCCTGATTAATGAATTTTATTTTTTATTAGGTCATACAAATTGCGAAATTAATTCAACATAATTAAAATTTGGGAAATAATTAAAATTGGAAGAATTTTTTTTATTAGGCCATAGAAATCGTTGAGAAATTTAAACAACAAAATTGAAAAAGAACAGAATACCTTTTCCGATGTTACAAGGCGGTGTTACAGGCGGTGGAGCAGAGGAGAAGAGGAAGGTACGTAGTTACCCGCGGTGAAGAAGCGGAGGAGCGAGCTGCGAGCAGGAAACCTTTCCGGCGGAGCAGGAAACCTTTCCGGCGAAGGAACGGATCAAAGATGAAGAAGCATCGGCGATAAGATTTGTGTAGAAGGAGGCATGGCTATGGAGATTCCGGCGAAGATTTGTGTAAAACGGATCTGATGAAGAAGTCTCTGATATTTTTAATTTTTGAAATTCTAGATCTGTGCGTGGTGGGTTGAGAAGATAAGATTGGGAATTGAATATTGCGAAATTTTTGTCTTGAATTGCAGCAAACTCGACAGGTGAAGGTTGCAAATATTCTGAGTTGCAGCATTTAATACGGGCAGAAGCTGTGATTACTTTATTTAATTGTAACTTGTATAGTATGCCCGCGCTGCGAAATTCTATTTTTTTAAAAAAAATTGCTTTTTCACAACTCGGGGTCAATGAATTCGCTGCGGGTAGTTCATTTAATAATTGACCCACGTTGAACAAACCTCAGTTGCAACGCGTATGACTTGCGTGAGTTGCAATTGATGAGTTGCAAATGACATTTTTTCTAATAGTGATTCGTAGGTCTGTCCAATACTAATCTTCTCAAGTAAGTATCTATGGAAATGATTGTGACATTTCCATGTCCACATCGTTCAAGAAATAGAACACTAGTCATCTTGCATTCTAGTCGTCTAACGTTTTCTATGCGTCCACCTTTATAGAAAACTTCCGACCAGGGACCTTTTTCAACTTTTGACATTCAAGTTCACTTGATAGACATTTCTTAGTCACATGACTAGTCCTGGCAGTCTATCTTGAATATATCGTCAAATTGAAAGGACTCATCATTTAATAAACCACAAAATTAAATGGAAAAATGAATTCTATTCATTTATATGAATGGTTAACCAAAATGTTTTACAGAGTATGAAACTCTAAAAATTTAAAACATTTATTAAGGACATCAAAGCCATTCTCCAACATGCTTGATTCCCATAGCAGCAGTGTGCGAGTTGTGCTTCACTTGCGGCAGAGGTTTAGTCAATGGATTTGAGATATTGTCGTCAGTTCCAATCTTGCTTATCTCGACTTCTTTTCTTTCAACGAACTCTCGTAGAAGGTGAAATTTACGAAGTACATGGTTGACTCTCTGGTGGTGTCTAGGCTCATTTGCCTGTGGAATAGCTCCATTATTGTCACAATATAGAGCTATTGGTCCTTTAATGTAGGGGACTACACCAAGTTCACCTATGAACTTCCTTAGCCAAATAGCTTCCTTTGCTGCTTCATGTGCAACAATGTACTCCGCTTCAGTTGTAGAATCCGCAATGGTGCTCTGTTTAGCACTTTTCCAGCTTACTACACCTCCGTTGAGGCAGAAGACAAACCCAGACTGTGATCTGAAATCATCTTTGTCGGTTTGGAAACTTTCGTCCGTATAGCCTTTAACAATTAATTCATCATCTCCACCATAGACCAGGAAATCATCTTTGTGCCTTTTCAGGTACTTCAGAATATTCTTGGCAGCAGTCCAATGTGCCTCTCCTGGGTTTGACTGGTATCTGCTCGTAGCACTGAGTGCGCACGTAACATCCGAGCGTGTACATATCATAGCATACATTATTGAACCAATCAATGATGCATATGGAATCCCACTCATTCGTCTACGCTCATCCAGTGTTTTTGGGCACTAAGTCTTGCTTAGATTCATTCCATGAGACATGGGTAGGTAGCTTCGCTTGGAGTTTGCCATATTGAACCTTTCAAGCACCTTATTGATATAAGTTCTTTGATTAAGTCCAATCATCCTTTTAGATCTATCTCTGTAAATGTTGACGCCCAGTATGTACTGTGCTTCTCCTAGATCCTTCATCCAAAAACATTTCCCAAGCCAAATCTTGATAGAGTTTAACATAGGAATGTCATTTCCGATAAGTAATAGGTCGTTGACATATAATACTAGAAAAGAAGTTTTTCCCCCACTGACCTTCTTGTATACACAAGATTCGTCTGCGTTCTTGACGAAGCCAAAGTCACCAACTGCTTCATCAAACGTATATTCCAGCTCCTTGATACTTGCTTCAATCCGTAAATGGATTTCCTTTGGATCCTCAAAACCCTCAGGCTGTGTCATAAACACAGTTTCTGTTAGAACGTCGTTTAAGAAAGCGGTTTTGACATCCATCTGCCATATTTCGTAATCATAATATGCAGCGATTAATATTATCCGAATAGACTTTAGCATTGCAACTGGTGAAAAGGTTTCATCATAATCCACACCGTGGACTTGCCTGTAACCTTTTGCAACCAATCTAGCTTTAAAAACTTCTAGTTTCCCATCCTTGTCCTTTTTTAGTTTGAAAACCCATTTGCTTCCTATGGCTTGGTAGCCATCTGGCAAATCGACCAAATCCCAAACTTGGTTTTCAGACATGGACTCTAATTCAGATTGCATGGCTTCTTGCCACTGCTTGGAGCTAGGGCTCGTCATAGCTTGTTTATAAGTCGCAGGTTCATCGCTTTCCAGCAATAGAACTTCATGGCTCTCGTTCGTGAAAATACCTAAGTATCTTTCCGGTTGAGACCTATATCTGTGCGATCTATGCGGGGTTACATTTCTAGTTGGTTCTTGATTCTCACTAGATACTTCTAAAGATCTCTGAGTTTCAACTTGAATGTCATCTTGAGCATTCTCTAGATTTTGTTGTTTGACTCGAATTTCTTCGAGATCTACTTTTCTCCCACTTGTCATTTTGGAAATGTGATTTCTTTCCAAAAAGATACCATCTCGAGCAACAAACACCCTGTTCTCAGATGTATTGTAGAAGTAATACCCTTTTGTTTCCTTTGGGTAGCCCACAATGATACATTTGTCAGATCGTTTGACGTATACTTCACAACCCCAAATCTTAAGAAAAAACACATTTGGAGGCTTTCCAAACCATAACTCATATGGAGTCTTTTCGACAGCTTTAGACGGAGCTCTATTTAGTGTGAGTGCAACTGTGTTTCCCAAAATTCTATTGGAAGTTCGGTCTGATCCATCATTGATCGAACCATGTCTAGCAAGGACCTGTTCCTCCATTCTGACACACCGTTCCATTGAGGTGTTTCGGGAGGAGTCAATTCTGACAAGATTCCACATTCTTTCATATGGTCATCAAATTCATAGTTCAGATATTCACCGCCTCTATCAGACCTCAGTGCTTTAATCTTCTTGCCTAAATGATTCTCTACTTCACTCTGAAATTCCTTGAATTTGTCAAAGGATTCAGACTTATGCTTCATTAGGTAGACATAACTATATCTACTGAAGTCATCAGTGAAAGTGATCAAGTAGCTGAAACCACCTCTAGCATTTGAACTCATTGGTCCACATACATCTGTGTTAAACCCAATAGGCCAGTTGCTCTTTCTCTAACTTTAGAGAAAGGTTGCTTTGTCATTTTGCCAAGTAAGCATGATTTGCATTTACCATAATCCTCTAAGTCAAATGGTTCTAGAATTACTTCCTTTTGAAGTCTTTCTATGCGCTTCATGTTAATACAGCCTAATCGACAATGCCATAGATAGGTTAGATCTGAATCATTCTTTTTGGCCTTTTTGGTATATATGTTATAAACTTGTTTGTCAATGTCTAGTAAATAAAGTCCATTGACTAATCTAGCATATCCATAAAACATCTCTTTAAAATAAAACGAGCAACTATTGTCTTTTATTAAAAAAGTAAATCCCTTAGCATCTAAGCAAGAAACAAAAATGATGTTTTTAGTAAGACTTGGAACATGGAAACACTCTCCCAGTTCCAAAACTATCCCAGAGGGAAACGACAAATAATAAGTTCCTACAGCTAATGCAACAATCCTTGCTCCATTTCCCACTAGTAGGTCGACTTCACCCTTGCTTAACCTTCTACTTCTTCTTAGTCCCTGTGAATTGGAACATAAGTGTCAGCCACAACCTGTATCTAATACCCAAGAAGTTGAATTTGCAAGTATACATTCTATAACGAAAATACCTGAAGATGAAATGACCGTTCCGTTCTTCTGATCTTCCTTAAGCTTCAAGCAATCTATCTTCCAATGCCCCTTCTTCGTACAGAAGAAGCATTCAGATTCAGAAGTGGGTTGGCTCACCTTCTTCTTTTTAGACTTGGTGCCGCCTGCTTGCTTAGTTGGGTTGGCCTTCTTGCCACCTTTCTTTGCATTCCTCTTCTTGCCAGATTTCTTGAACTTGCCCCCACGCACCATAAGCACACCTTGCTTATCACTTTTGAGCGTCTTTTCAGCGGTCTTTAGCATACCGTGAAAAACAGTGACCGTTTTGTCCAGACTATTCATGTTGTAGTTCAACTTGAACTGATCATACCCGCTATGAAGAGAATGGAGGATGGTGTCTACAGCCATTTCTTGAGAGAACTGCTGATTCAACCGACTCATATTCTCAATTAATCCAATCATCTTGAGAACATGTGGACTTACGGGCTCGCCCTTCTTGATCTTGGTGTCAAGAATTTGTGTATGAGTCTCGAATCTTTGGACTCGAGCTAGATCTTGGAACATGTTCTTTAAGTCACTGATGACTGTGAAAGCATCTGAGTTGATGAACGTTTTCTGTAGATCTGCATTCATGGTTGCAAGCATTAGACATTTCACATCCTTGTTGGCATCAATCCACCGATTGAGGGCTGCCTGAGTGACCCCGTCGCCCGTGGCTTCGGGCATCGCCTCTTCCAGGACATACTCCTTTTCTTCCTGTACAAGAACTATTTGCAAATTCCTTTTCCAGTCAAGGAAGTTTTTCCTGTTCAACTTCTCCTTTTCGAGAATTGATCGGATGGTGAATGCATTGTTGTTTTCCATAGTCAAAACTACAATTGAAAAGAATAAAAATAATCATTCATAGTTTCTCTTAATAAACTTAAATTCTAGCATTCATGCATAATTCAATAGTTATTAAGAATTTTATTCGAGTGTGAATAAAATGAATCCAAGATCCTTAAATCATTGAAGAATTAAGCATATTATGTATTTAGACTCAATTCTAAAATATTTTAGGTAAGAAAATCCTTTTCTAATTGTCTAGAAACTGCTCTTAGTTGATAGGTACGTCTAAGAACTTATTAGGTAAACCTATCTCATTTTCCACGACATAAAAGGACTCCTTACTTATATCGTTGAGTTTCACCAAAACTAACATGTACTCACAATTATTTGTGTACCTTACCCCTTTAGGATCAACAAGTAACACCTCGCTATGGCGGAAAACTATTACTTAGATTGATGTAAAGGTTATCCAAGTAAGTGTTATTTTGGCATGGAACATTTTAACTCAATTTTTAAAGTTTGGAACTTAAGGCTCTTACTATGTTGGTTAGATTTTAAGTGAACTAAAATCCTTAATCATGCAACATAATCAAGCCATAATCTCATGCATAATTACGACATATTTAAAGCAATAAATAACTTAAAGCATGCATAAGATATAAATGTGATCTAGTATGACCCGACTTCATCTTGAAGCTTCAACTTCAAACTTCGTCTTTGAAAATGGATTGGAAAATCCGTCTTGAATTTCACCATGGGAGGCGCCATTTTCTTCAAATAGGATAAGCTATAATTAAAACTAATTACAACTATATGATGGTACGCATACCATATTTAAAATAAAAACTTTGGTGCATTAGACCAATTTTACATTCAAATTAATGGTACGCATACCATATTTACTATCCTCTTTGGGCCATACTAGTCACTGTAACACCCTCGATTTACTAACATTAAATAAATAAGAATAATATATACTTTATAAAAATTGCGGAAGCTTACATCTAAATCGGAGGTATCACCGCCACACTTGACCACATTGTCAAGTGCTAAGGCTTACAAAACTCAAACCATTACTAAGTGATCTATTTACAACTGTACAACTGTTACAAAAGACTAAACGGTAACACTTGAGCTCCTTTATTTCTAAAGGCAGTCATTCACGATCAATCTGCTCCAGTCATCTTGACTGCTCACCATAGAGGACAAATTCTAAAAGGGTCGTCGCAGGGCCACCATAAGAAAAAGACATGGCCGCAAACACACATAGCAAATAAACACACTTCAACAAAAAGCTGAGTAATCACCTGATACAAATAGAAACATACTAATATAGAATAATAAAGGCTCAGGTAAACAATGTAGTATGAAACTACATTTCAAGTATGGTCCCAAAGATAAAGCTAGCTCCATACTCTATGGAAACTATAAATCTTCTCTTCATATGAACCTCAAATATATTGATATGATATTTTCCTCTACTAAACATACTCAAACCAATAGGTGCCATATTTGCTCTTTGTTCTACACCTAGCCTTGGACATGGGTAATTCGAATAATAAACCAACAAGTATAAAAACTTGAAACTCTCAATAGCTACTAGAAAGACTCTCTGAGTCAAGGCCACTTTTGGACTAAATCCCACTTTTGGGGAGATTAAGAAAAATAAAGATTGTATCTTGCTCCTCTACTAATGGTTATCATCTCCTCACCAACATGCCAAGGACTAAGGTCTATAACACCGAGCCTCAAACCAAAAATATAGTCATTACTCTCAACGTTTTCTTATTAACTCATAATTTGCTCAATACCAATGCATTTAGGGTTAAAGTATATATTTCTCATTAATGGCACATGATCCTAAATTATACAATATCATTTACATACGTATGCAGGTTTCTCTTCAACTCATATATGTCAATGAAACTAATACCAATAATAATTTCTTAATCAATCTCAAAATACAGCACATTAGTACGCTAATCCTTATTTAGCCAAATCCTAATCTGCCTTGAACTAACCTTTCAAATCTATGTAAACTATAATAATAATAATAAGCCAAACAAAAGTCTAACAATTTATTTTTGATGACGCAAGTAGAGATTAACAACACCCAGGCCAACAAGTCTAAAGAAAACACAACACATAAAATTGGTAAAATATGATTTCATATAATAACTACTCATAATACAATCAAACACCAGTAGGAAAACAAATTGACTATACACGAATTATTTGAATGGCTAAGTGCGCGTGATTACAACTAATAATATTATGTAGAGGAGATTGTGTTTGATGATACGAATGTAATTGATTTTGATGATAATCAAAATATCAAGCGTGATTGAGAAAGATAGTTAGGCAAAAGATGAGTTTAAAGGGTTCTCTCGCAAGCAGCACTAAAAAAAAAATAACGGCTGACCTCAATGTTTCTGAAAGTCAATTTAGGGTTAACGAAATATATATAGTTGCTCATAATAAAAGTCCTACTAAATTTAAAATAGCGTTTTAAAACTTTCTGAAAATATTTAAAGAGACTAGTTAAAAACGGAAAATCATTTAATAATACTTATAGCTTCAGTTTTTGCTATAAAATATATTTTACGAAATCATAAAATATTGGAGTATTACAATCTATCCCCTTAAAAGAAGTTTCGTCCCGAAACTTAAAGTTAGAAAAATATAGGTTATTACAGTCACTTTCCATAACCTGCAAAACAGTACATTTACAATATACCATTCACCCATTCATTTATCCATGAATGGACCGCATAGCAAGTTAGTAGAACAAATCATGCATCACATAAACATTTGCAACAACTAATCAAAGGTTTCAACAATCTACAAATTATTCAACCTTATTAGTTCTAATCGAGTTGTTTTAACCTTAAAGGAATGTAGACCTAATCAAGAGTTTAATGACTAAAAGCTCCCACTAAAACCAAGAAATTTACATGATTTACAAATTTTAAACATAAAATTGTATTCCTAGTCCATCCAGAAATTTACAAATTTAATTAAAATTTAAAGCCCATATAAAATAATATTTAATTCCATTAATTTTATTTTCAGTTGATTAAAATTAATTAATTTAAATTTTATCAAATTTTTAATTATAGTAAAATAATTAGTATAAAATAAGTTATAATAATTAAATTAACCAAAATTAAATTCTGAGAAAAAATTAAATTACGAAATTAAATTTAATTAAAATCGTTTTCAACCGAAACATAAACAAAACGACCCAAATGTATCAAGGCAAGGCCATAGGCCGAAGCCCATGCCTCGCCCAAGCACCAACTCCGCAGCGCCTGTAACACCCTAATAATTCCTTGATTTTTATAAAACATTTTCTAACTTAAAACAAAGGAATTACCAAGATATTACCGCCACCGTGATAACGGCTAAGGCTATTTACCAGAATTACGCAGCTGAAATAAACTAACTTTCAAAACGTATTAAATAGTCAATGGTCATAAACAACTTGGAACCAACGAGGCCCAAATACCAACATTAAATAGTTTAGAAAATCTATTAACTAAGTTTCAAACTATAATAGCAATAGTAATAATAGTAATGATAGTCATGACTATAAAGTTAAATAGAGTTTATAAATGCGAAAGATGAAATAGTCTCTCAACACTATTCCCATGATAACTTCTCCTGCAAGTTATCTCTACCAACCTGCTTATTGAAATCTACTCCCCATCAATGCAAGTGCAATGATGGATCATCATAGGGTCATTAAGGCAAAGGCCATGACCGAAAGACATGAAGCACGAAGTCAGCGAAAGCTGAGTACGAACAAGCTAGAATGAAATCCTAGTCTAACATGCTTCACTCAACAATAAAGATAATCCACATGCAAAAGTCATCCAAGTAAATCAGTTAATCATGAAGACATACTCAAGACTTGACACGACTCTCAACTCATTGATTGATAAGAATTTAGCTTCGAACGGGTAAAATAGAATAACAAAAATCCACTAAGGGTAACAAGACCACTGAGGGAAACTGAGGGTGTTGGGAGCCCACCAAACACCAAATAATATAGAGTCGGGCTTTCTACCAACGATCGGGCCATACCGACGGAATTTCTGCGCGTTTAATAAGGGAATAACCGAAAGAATAAAACAACGTCTTGTATCATTCAAGGAGTACGAGTTTCTCTGGCACGACTCCCCCCATTGTTCATACTCAAGGTATATACGTTCCAAGAGTTTTGAAGTTCATTCGGGTTGCAATTTATGTTAGTGTATTAAGTTCAAGACTCAACCCAAAGACACAACTCACAAGTAATTCAACAATTACACACATGAATACTTAAACAATGACTCTTCATTTTAATCCTTTAGGACTTGTGATCAAACATAAGACTCTAGTGAATTTATTCCATAATTCCATCTCAAAACACTGTTGAGACGACCCAACATTGTTCTTCCTAACATGCGGGATGTGCCCTTAGCACGATTAGTCCTTA
This sequence comes from Spinacia oleracea, assembly GCF_020520425.1. Taxonomy (NCBI): domain Eukaryota; kingdom Viridiplantae; phylum Streptophyta; class Magnoliopsida; order Caryophyllales; family Amaranthaceae; genus Spinacia; species Spinacia oleracea. Next base: position 128,664,377 of record NC_079492.1, read on the forward strand.
GTTCAATTTGTTAGGTTATGATACATATGACATTTACATAAATCATGCGGAAACAACCATTAACCCAGGAAACATATTATTTACACATAATCATTTAGCATAGTTTAGATGCATACTCTTTGTTGCGTGCCTTCCCTAGCTGCGCCCAAACCGAACAAGAACAAGTCTTTTAGGACTCCAAGTGTCGTCCCTCCGTAGAAAGTCCACAGCACGTCCGGATCCGCCTTAAGATTGACCAACTAGAATCGCCCTTAAGGTACTCAGAAAATTCGGCACTTTTGGGGCAAGATGGGTGTTTGAATTTTCTCTCAAAAAACTCACTTTTGAATACTTTGAAACTTGTATATAAATTATGACCCCTAGGCCTTTATTTATAGAGTTATGGAAAAGGAATCGTAATCCTAGTAGGATGCGAATTAATTGGAATTAGAATTCTACATGAATTCTACTTAATCAATTTATCCAATAGGAATAGACATTTAATCATACATTGACTCTTGCAGATTCAGGAATCTCGCATGAGCTCAAACTCACACATACACGGCAGCCACAAGGGCTGCCCACGCATGCGAGCAGCAGCCCACGCAGCGCGGCCCACGCATGCGCGGCCTTGTGCGCGCTGGGCTGTGGCGTGCGTGCTTGCTGGGCGATGGCCTGGCTTCGTGCTGGGCCTTCGTCCGGCAGGCCTCGTCCGATGCTAATTCGTACGATACACTTCCGATTAAATTTCCATTTCCGGAATCTATTTCCGATACGAACAATATTTAATATTTCCGATTCCGGAATTAATTTCCGTTTCGAACAAATATTTAATATTTCCGTTTCCGGAATTATTTTCCGATTCCGGTAATATTTCCGATTCTGACAATATTTCCGTTTCCGGTAATATTTCCGATTCTGGTAATATTTCCATTTCCAACAATATTTTCCGATACGTACCATGTTTCCGTTTCCGGCAACATCTACGACTTGGATAATATTCATATTTCCGATACGATCCATATTTCCGTTTCCGGCAATATCATCGTTTCCGGAGTATTCATTTCTTGCCTGTGACGATCTTAGCTCCCACTGAAACCAAGATCCGTCGGTTCCGAATATTCATAGATGGAGTATTTAATGCCATTAAATACTTGATCCGTTTACGTACTATTTGTGTGACCCTACGGGTTCAGTCAAGAGTAAGCTGTGGATTAATATCATTAATTCCACTTGAACTGAAGCGGCCTCTAGCTAGGCATTCAGCTCACTTGATCTCACTGAATTATTAACTTGTTAATAAATACTGAACCGCATTTATTAGACTTAACATAGAATGCATACTTGGACCAAGGGCATTATTTCCTTCAGTCTCCCACTTGTCCTTAGGGACAAGTGTGCATTTCCTAATTCCTTTGTCGCTCGATGCTTGCTCTTGAACATAAGGTAAGAGTTGTCATCCTTATTATGTCCAGAGGTGTTCCTCGGTTTCAGAGTTCAACTGATCAAATAAACAGATAATCATAGCCTATGATTCATCCGAGCACGGCCATGCATTTCACAGTTTCTAGCTCTCCGAGTGGCCTTGTACAACTTTTAAGCATCTCATCCCGATTTATGGGAGGACAATCCCAATCTTGCGATCTTGAGATTAGACTTCGTTTGATAGGTGATTACCTGAGCGTTGCCTTTATAGCCTCCTTTTACGGCGCGACGGTTGGTCAACGTCAAAGCAACCAGTTCTCAAACAAGTAATCTCAAATCACTCAGGTATTGAGGATTTAGTGTCTAATAATTTAATGAAATTTACTTATGACAGACTTTCATCTCTTACAGTAAAGTTTCATAGGTCTTGTCCGATACTAGTCTTCCCAAAGTAAGTATCTATGCAAATGATTATGACATTGCCATGTCCACATAGTTCAAGAAACAGAACTACTAGTCATCTTGCATTCTAATCGTCTAACGTTTTCTATGCGTCCAATTTTATAGAAAACTCCGACTAGGGACCATTTTCAACCTTTGACATTCAAGTTCACTTGATAGACATTTCTTAGTCACAGGACTGGTCCTGACAGTCTATCTTGAATATATCGTCAAGTTGAAGGGACTCATCATTTAATAAACCACAAATTAAATGGAAAAATGAATTCCTTTCATTTATTGTGAATGATTAACCAATAATGTTTTACAAAGATTTAAACTCTAAAACTTTAAAACATTAAATAGAGACATCAAAGCCATTCTCCAATATGCTTGATTCCCATAGCTGCAGTGTGCGAGTTGTGCTTCGCTTGCGGCAGAGGTTTAGTTAATGGATCTGATATGTTGTCATCAGTTCCAATTTTGCTTATCTCGACTTCTTTTCTTTCAACGAACTCTCGTAGAAGGTGAAATCTACGAAGTACATGCTTGACTCTCTGGTGGTGTCTAGGCTCTTTTGCCTGTGCAATAGCTCCGTTATTATCACAATACAGGGCTATTGGTCCTTTAATGGAGGGGACTACACCAAGTTCTCCTATGAACTTCCTTAGCCATATAGCTTCCTTTGCTGCTTCATGTGCAGCAATGTACTCCGCTTCAGTTGTAGAATCCGCAATGGTGCTTTGCTTAGCACTTTTCCAGCTTACTGCTCCTCCGTTGAGGCAGAAGACAAACCCAGACTGTGATCTGAAATCATCTTTGTCGGTTTGGAAACTTGCGTCCGTATAGCCTTTAACAATTAATTCATCATCTCCACCATAGACCAGGAAGTCATCTTTGTGCCTTTTCAGGTACTTCAGAATATTCTTGGCAGCAGTCCAATGCGCCTCTCCTGGGTCTGACTGGTATCTGCTCGTAGCACTGAGTGCGTACGCAACATCCGGGCGTGTACATATCATAGCATACATTATTGAACCAATCAATGATGCATATGGAATCCCATTCATTCGTCTACGCTCATCAAGTGTTTTTGGGCACTGAGTCTTGCTTAGAGTCATTCCATGAGACATGGGTAGGTAGCCTCGCTTGGAGTCCGCCATCTTGAACCTATCAAGCACCTTATTGATATAAGTGCTTTGACTTAGTCCAATCATCTTTTTAGATCTATCTCTGTAAATCTTGATGCCCAATATGTACTGTGCTTCTCCTAGATCCTTCATCGAAAAACATTTCCCAAGCCAAATCTTGACAGAGTTCAACATAGGAATGTCATTTCCGATAAGCAATATGTCGTCGACATATAATACTAGGAAAGCAATTTTGCTCCCACTGACCTTCTTGTATACACAAGATTCGTCCGCGTTCTTGATGAAACCAAAGTCACTGACTGCTTCATCAAAACGTATATTCCAGCTCCTGGATGCCTGCTTCAATCCGTAGATTGACTTCTTTAGCTTGCATACCTTTTTAGCATTCTTTGGATCCTCAAAACCTTCAGGCTGTGTCATAAACACAGTTTCTGTTAAAACGCCGTTTAAGAAAGCAGTTTTGACATCCATCTGCCATATTTCGTAATCGTAATATGCAGCGATTGCTAATATTATTCGAATAGACTTTAGCATTGCAACTGGTGAAAAGGTTTCATCGTAATCCACACCGTGGACTTGCCTGTAACCTTTCGCAACCAATCTAGCTTTGAAAACTTCAAGTTTCCCATCCTTGTCCTTTTTCAGTTTGAAAACCCATTTGCTTCCAATGGCTTGGTAGCCATCTGGCAAATCGACCAAATCCCATACTTGGTTTTCAGACATGGAGTCTAATTCAGATTGCATGGCTTCTTGCCACTGCTTGGAGCTAGGGCTCGTCATAGCTTGCTTGTAAGTCGCAGGTTCATCACTTTCAAGTAATAGAACGTCATAGCTCTCGTTCGTCAAAATACCCAAGTACCTTTCCGGTTGAGATCTATATCTTTGCGATCTACGCGGGGTAACATTTCTAGATTGACCATGATTCTCACCAGATTCTTCTAAAGATCTCTGAGTTTCATCCTGAATGTCATCTTGAGCATTCTCTAGAGTTTGTTGTTCGACTCGAATTTCTTCGAGGTCTACTTTTCTCCCACTTGTCATTTTGGAAATATGATCCTTCTCCAAAAAGACACCATCTCGAGCAACAAACACTTTGTTCTCAGATGTATTGTAGAAGTAATACCCCTTTGTTTCCTTTGGATAGCCCACAAGGATACATTTGTCAGATTTTGGATGAAGTTTGTCTGAAATTAATCGTTTGACGTATACTTCACATCCCCAAATCTTAAGAAAAGACACATTTGGAGGCTTTCCAAACCATAATTCGTATGGAGTCTTTTCGACAGCTTTAGACGGAGCTCTATTTATAGTGAGTGCAGCTGTATTTAGTGCATGTCCCCAAAATTCTAATGGAAGTTCGGCCTGACCCATCATTGACCTGACCATGTCTAGCAAGGTTCTGTTCCTCTGTTCTGACACACCGTTCCATTGTGGTGTTCCAGGAGGAGTCAATTCTGATAGAATTCCACATTCTTTCAGATGGTCATCAAATTCATAGCTCAGATATTCACCGCCTCTATCAGACCGCAGTGCCTTGATCTTCTTGCCTAATTGATTCTCTACTTCACTCTGAAATTCCTTGAATTTGTCAAAGGATTCAGACTTATGCTTCATTAGGTAGACATAACCATACCTACTGAAGTCATCAGTGAAAGTGATAAAGTAGCTGAAACCACCTCTAGCATTTGTACTCATTGGTCCACATACATCTGTATGGATTAAACCCAATAGTTCATTTGCTCTTTCTCCAACTTTAGAGAAAGGTTGCTTTGTCATTTTGCCAAGTAAACATGATTCGCATTTACCATAATCCTCTAAGTCAAATGGTTCTAGAATTCCTTCCCTTTGAAGTTTTTCTAAGCGTTTCAAGTTTATATGGCCTAATCGACAATGCCACAGATAGGTGAGATCTGAATCATCCTTTTTGGCCTTTTTGGTATTTATGTTATATACTTGTTTGTCGTGATCTAATAAATAAAGTCCATTGACTAATCTAGCAGATCCATAAAACATCTCTTTAAAATAAAACGAACAACTATTGTCTTTTATTATAAAGGAAAATCCCTTAGCATCTAAGCAAGAAACTGAAATGATGTTTTTAGTAAGACTTGGAACATGGAAACATTCTTCCAGTTCCAAAACTAGCCCGGAGGGCAACGACAAATAGTAAGTTCCTACGGCTAATGCAGCAATCCGTGCTCCATTTCCCACTCGTAGGTCGACTTCTCCCTTGCTTAACTTTCTACTTCTTCTTAGTCCCTGTGGATTGGAACATAAGTGTGAGCCACAACCTGTATCTAATACCCAAGAAGTTGAATTAGCAAGTATACAGTCTATAACGAAAATACCTGAAGATGGAACGACTGTTCCGTTCTTCTGATCTTCCTTTAGCTTCAAGCAATCTCTCTTCCAATGCCCCTTCTTCTTGCAGTAGAAGCATTCGGATTCAGAAGTGGGTTGACTGACCTTCCTCTTTGCAGATTTGGCGCCAGTTTGCTTAGTTGGGCTGGCTTTGTTGCCACCTTTCTTAGCATTCCTCTTCTTTCCAGATTTCTTGAACTTGCCCCCACGCACCATAAGCACATCCTGCTTATCACTTTTGAGCGTCTTTTCAGCGGTCTTCAGCATACCGTGAAGCTCAGTGAGCGTTTTGTCCAGACTATTCATACTGTAGTTCAGTTTGAACTGATCATACCCGCTATGAAGAGAATGGAGGATGGTGTCTATAGCCATTTCCTGAGAAAATTGCTGATCCAGCCGACTCATATTCTCAATGAGTCCAATCATTTTGAGAACATGTGGACTTACGGGCTCGCCTTTCTTAAGCTTGGTCTCAAGAATTTGCCTATGAGTCTCGAATCTTTCGACTCGAGCCAGATCTTGGAACATGTTCTTCAACTCACTGATGATTGTGAAAGCATCTGAGTTGATGAACGTTTTCTGCAGATCCGCACTCATGGTGGCGAGCATTAGACATTTCACATCCTTGTTGGCATCAATCCAACGATTGAGGGCAGCCTGAGTGACCCCGTCGCCAGGAGCTTCGGGCATCGCCTCATCTAGGACATACTCCTTTTCTTCCTGCATAAGAACTATTTGCAAGTTCCTTTGCCAGTCAAGGAAGTTTTTCCCGTTCAACTTCTCCTTTTCGAGAATTGATCGAATGTTGAATGAATTGTTGTTTGCCATATTAAAAACTACAATTGAAAAGAATAAACAAATAAATAACCATTCACAGTTTCTCTTAATAAACTTAAATTCTAGCATTCATGCATAATTCAATGTTTATTAAGCATTTTATTCAAGTTATGTGTTCCGGCAGGTGTGAATAAAATGATTCCAAGATCCTAAAATCATTGAAGAACTAAGCACAGTTTGTCGACTTAATCCTAGAACATCTTAGGTAAGCAAAAGCCTTTTGCTAATAGTCTAGAAACTATTCTTGGTTGATAGGTACGTCTAAGAACTTATTAGGTAAACCTATCGAATTTGCCACGACATAAAAGGACTCCTTACTTATATCGTTGAGTTTCACCAAAACTAACATGTACTCACAATTATTTGTGTACCTTGCCCCTTTAGGACCAATAAGTAACACCTCGCTGAGCGAAAACTATTACTAGATTGATGTAAAGGATATCCAAGCAAGTGTATATTTTGGCATGGCACCTTTTAACTCAATTTTTAAGTTTGGAACTTAAGGCTCTTACTATGTTGGTTAGATTTTAAGTGAACTAAAATCCTTAATCATGCAACATAATCAAGCTTTTGATCTCATGCATTTTAAGACATATTTAAAGCAATAAATAACTTAAAACATGCATAAGATATTTGTGATCTAGTATGGCCCGACTTCATCTTGAAGCTTTGACTTCAAAGTCCGTCTTGAAAATCTCCGTGGGAGGCACCATTTTCTTCAAATAGGATAAGCTATAACTAATTACAACTATTTGATGGTACGCAGACCATTTTGAATTGAAAAATAACTTTTGGTGCTTTAGACCAATTACATTCAAATTAATGGTACGCAGACCATATTTTCTATCCTATTTGGGCCATACTAGTCACTTCATAACCTGCAAAACAGTACATATACAATATATACCATTCACCCATTCATTATCATGAATGGCCCACATAGCTGGTTAGTAAAACACATTATGCATCACGTAAACATTTGCAGCAATTAATCAAGGGCACCAATAATCTACCAATTATTCAGTCCTTATTAATTCTAGTCGAGTTGTTTTAACCTTAAGGATTTGTAGACCTAATCAAGAGTTTATGACTAAAAAGCGCTCCCACTTAAACCAATAAATTCATATGCTTTACTAATTTTAAACATAAAATTGTATTTCTAGTCTAACCGGAAACATACAAATTTAATTAAAATTTAAAGCTCATATAAATTTATAATTGAATCCAAAATTTAATTTAATTTCAGTCGCATTTAAATTAATTCATGATTTTAATTTTAGTAAAATAATTAGAATAAATGCCATTTATTATAATTATAATATTCAAAATTAAAATCCAAGAAATTAATTCAAATTATTAATTTTAAAATTAATTAAAATTACGTGAACTGAAATTTTCAAATTAAACATTCAAAAACGATCTAATCGAAACGCAAACATCCTACGCGTTGCACGCCCATGGGCTGTACGCACACAGCCATTGCTGGCCATGTGCGCGCAGCCCATGCGCTCGTTGCATAGCTGCTGCTGTCCCATACGCAAGCCTCCGCACAGCGCCCACCGCACGCGAGCTATCGCTCGCAGCGCGCGCGCGTTACCGCGCTCGCTGGTGCGCGAGATCGCTCGCTGGTGCGCGCGAGCCATCGCTCGCTGGGGCGCTGCATCGCTCGCTGGTGCGCGCGAGCCATCGCTCGCTGGCGCGCGAGATCGCTCGCTGCGCGCGCGCGAGCCATCGCTCGCTGGTGCGCGACATCGCTCGCTGGGCGGGCGACGTCGCGCGCTGTGCGCGCGAGTGATGCTGTGCGCAGCGCTCGTGGCACGCGAGCTTGCGCTCGCTGCGCACGAGGTTGCGCGCTGTTGTGCGAGGCAGCGCGCGCTGTGGCGCAGCTCGCTTGCTGCCCACACGCGACTGCCTTGGCTCGCCCCTCGCCCATGCCCATCCGTTCATTGCTCGTGGCACACGACACAAGGCAGGGCTGCTGCCTTGCGCTCGTGCACTACGCCCTTGCTCATTGCATTCGTGCCGCACGGGCGACGAGCTCCCTTGCTCGTCGTCGCATGCCCGCATTATACAACACCCCTTAAGGGTAACACGAAGCGTCCATTGCTTCGTGCGTGCAAGTTATTTGAACGAATCGCATAAAAATTTAAAATTTATATTTAAAATTAATGACAAATTAATAAATAATATTAATTTCATAATTTTAGGGCGAAAAAATCGAAAATTTATTATCCAATTGATTTCCGATTGATATGGATTCAAGTCTAGGTCATAAAAATTTAAAATTTATCGTAAATTTACAATTTTTATGGTGGTTTTTAATCATAGGTTTCTAATTAAATTACAATTAATTATGAAAATCAAATTAATTCTAAATTATTCTAATTTTCAACAAATTAATCATAATTACAAATTAGATTGCATAATTAACAAGACTAGGCATTCAAACTTGTTAAACATATGCAGTAGGTCAATCAAAAATTCAAGATTTATCAACAAGAATCGCAAATATTTAATTTAACATCTTAAATTTACGAAATTTTGCATCCGAAAAACTAAAACCTTCGAAAAGTCATAGTTAGGCTTCGAATTTGAGAATTCTGGGTTCGGCAGAAAAATATTATTTTTGTCAAAATTTTAGAATGCCTTTTACATGCGGAATTGACACAAAAATCACTCAATTCGGATGAGTAATGAAGAAACTGCCGAAAAACTGCGTACATATAATTAAATAAACGCAATTTGCAATTAATTAACAATTACGAAAATTAATCACCCCTTTTAATTCTTGCAAATTTGTAATATTTAACCATGTTCATGCAATTTAGATTATGAAAATAATAAGGGGCTCGTGATACCACTGTTAGGTTATGATACATATGACATTTACATAAATCATGCGGAAACAACCATTAACCCAGGAAACATATTATTTACACATAATCATTTAGCATAGTTTAGATGCATACTCTTTGTTGCGTGCCTTCCCTAGCTGCGCCCGAACCGAACAAGAACAAGTCTTTTAGGACTCCAAGTGTCGTCCCTCCGTAGAAAGTCCACAGCACGTCCGGATCCGCCTTAAGATTGACCAACTAGAATCGCCCTTAAGGTACTCAGAAAATTCGGCACTTTTGGGGCAAGATGGGTGTTTGAATTTTCTCTCAAAAAACTCACTTTTGAATACTTTGAAACTTGTATATAAATTATGACCCCTAGGCCTTTATTTATAGAGTTATGGAAAAGGAATCGTAATCCTAGTAGGATGCGAATTAATTGGAATTAGAATTCTACATGAATTCTACTTAATCAATTTATCCAATAGGAATAGACATTTAATCATACATTGACTCTTGCAGATTCAGGAATCTCGCATGAGCTCAAACTCACACATACACGGCAGCCACAAGGGCTGCCCACGCATGCGAGCAGCAGCCCACGCAGCGCGGCCCACGCATGCGCGGCCTTGTGCGCGCTGGGCTGTGGCGTGCGTGCTTGCTGGGCGATGGCCTGGCTTCGTGCTGGGCCTTCGTCCGGCAGGCCTCGTCCGATGCTAATTCGTACGATACGCTTCCGATTAAATTTCCATTTCCGGAATCTATTTCCGATACGAACAATATTTAATATTTCCGATTCCGGAATTAATTTCCGTTTCGAACAAATATTTAATATTTCCGTTTCCGGAATTATTTTCCGATTCCGGTAATATTTCCGATTCTGACAATATTTCCGTTTCCGGTAATATTTCCGATTCTGGTAATATTTCCATTTCCAACAATATTTTCCGATACGTACCATGTTTCCGTTTCCGGCAACATCTACGACTTGGATAATATTCATATTTCCGATACGATCCATATTTCCGTTTCCGGCAATATCATCGTTTCCGGAGTATTCATTTCTTGCCTGTGACGATCTTAGCTCCCACTGAAACCAAGATCCGTCGGTTCCGAATATTCATAGATGGAGTATTTAATGCCATTAAATACTTGATCCGTTTACGTACTATTTGTGTGACCCTACGGGTTCAGTCAAGAGTAAGCTGTGGATTAATATCATTAATTCCACTTGAACTGAAGCGGCCTCTAGCTAGGCATTCAGCTCACTTGATCTCACTGAATTATTAACTTGTTAATAAATACTGAACCGCATTTATTAGACTTAACATAGAATGCATACTTGGACCAAGGGCATTATTTCCTTCACAATTCACACAAACTAAATGTATTCTACACTTGCGGTAGAATAAACGATGCACTGAGGCAATATTCAATAGGCTCATTATATGCTAGACATCCCGTACGATAGCATAATCATAATAACTTGCATGCGCAACACTCATACATGCATATTAATTTGAACAAATGCTTGACATAATTCATTGATTATAAAAGTCCATAACATGATAGTTCAACAGAATCTATCAAGCATTATTCAATTCATAACATGCTCATTCACATAGATTCAATAACAATTCTCACACGCTTGTTCACGCATCAAACATGAACTCACAACTCTTAAGTTCACATGATTCACAATCAATATACTTCATAAAGTCCTCAAGGGATGGGTGGTCACCCTAGTCTTGTACGTACCTTGAATACCTAAGTACGGGGGCCACTGTGCGAATCACGACTCACTAGAAATCAACTCCTATAAACACAAAGGAGAAACTTAATTATTATTCATGTTTACTAAATTTCCAGCAACTATTTAACAATCTAAAACCCTTGGTTTATTTAGAAATTAATCGTTATTCGTTAATTTAATAGTCTCAAATAGTCAACTCAAGTCCTAACATAAAAACATTGACTTTTTGGCCTTAAAATCATTAAAAACCAACACTTTAAGCTTTATAATAAATCTGAAAATTTAAGTTGATTCCCATAATTTAAATCTTCATTAAATTATGTGAATCAACCGCTTGAACAATCGGAATTGAAATACTACTAATAGGTCATTAATAGAATCATGTTATGACCTTAAAAATTGACACTTTAATTAACCCTTAAATCTGAAAATCATAATTCTTTTGAATTAAAATCAATCTCATCAATCTATATACTAAATATTAAAACACGGTGTTCATAACCGATTCCAACAATTTAAATAATCCAAATAATTAAATAATCGCAATTAAATAATTAAAATAATTTAAAAACTGAAATTTGAAAAGTTTAAAAGTATACGATTTGATTATCAACAACAACATCACACACACAAGCACACGAGAGTTGTGGTGCGTGTGTGTCCTTGGCGCAACACGGCAACAACACAAGCACAGCAGCTCGGCACAAGCAAGCAACAACGTAGGCGGGCTGCGCGCTGCCTGGGCGAGGCCTATGGGCGCTGGGCGAGAGGGGCAACGAGGGAGATGGGCGCAGGAAGCAGTAGCAAGCACAGCGTGTGCGTTGGGCTGCGGGCTGCGGGCTGCGAGGGCGAGGCATGCGAAGGCGAGAGAGAGCGAGGGTGTGCGCGTGAGGCGCAGGGCAGCACTTGGCAGGGCAGGCACACGAGCAAGGCACACTCGTGCCTTGGGGCCGAAGGAAAGGGCGGACGAAAAACAGAGGAGATAGAGGGAGAGAAAATTTCTGGAAATTAAGTGGGGATTTAATGAAGGGAAGGGGGTTGTAGGGGGTTTTTCCGCGCTCTTTGGATTTCCCCTACAGAAAATAGGCTTGGAGCTTTTTATGTTTTTGGATTTTGAAGGAGTCGCCACCAAAAAATTTTAAGGGCCCCGTTTGGAAATACCAAAATTGAGTCTATGTTGGATAAGGAATTGAATCTTATAAACAGATAGGTGAGATCCGGGCAAGGGAATTAGATGCTTATTCCGCGAGCCTTAAAAATTGTATCCAAATGCATGGAATAAAACATTTTCGAATAACTCTAGGCATGACACTATATGGGTTTGGAATTGGCATTTTAGCACATAGAATTTCTACTTTGTATTGTGACCACTTCGCTTTAAAGTTACTTTAAGGGAACCTAAGGCCGGTTTGTCCAAGAAATTATCTTTGTTAAGCGTGATGTAACCTTGCATTTTGTTGTATTTAGCATATGAGGTGATGAAAGCAATAAACAAGTAAAGAAACATCACAATAGAAAATAAATACGTAATTAGTAAAGATACATCACCACCTAGAAAAAGGACTAGGTGGGAACCACATTGCCTAGAAGGACTAGGCAAGTAAATTTGCATAAATAGTAAGTGCAGAATTGAAAGGTGCAATATTTGAAGGCATTATTGAAATTGCGGTATTGAAGTGCATAATTGAAAGGCATTATTGAAATTGCGGTATTGAAGTGCATAATTGAAAAGATGCGATATTGAAATTGAACTATTGTATTTAAGATCCAAACGCCAAACGACTACTTAATAATAAGTGCGTCCGACACGGATTCAAGTCTAAAAATCTCAACTTTAGGACAAGTTGCTCATCCAAAAGTGTCTTAGATTTTGGACATAGGAATTGAACTTGAAATATTGAATCTTGAATATTGAACTTGAATATTGAACTTAGGAGTCTTGAATCTCAAAGACTAGACCTTTTAATATTGAAAAGGTTTCATCTTTGATATGCTCCATATCTTGAAATTATTCTAGTTTAAGGAAATGATTACAAACAACCTTAAACATCATAGAATTTTGAAAATGAAACTTTTACTTGAATTTTGAAATGAGGAGTCTTGAATCTCAAAGATTAGACATTTTAATGTTGAAAAGGTTTCATCTTTGATGTGCTCCATAACTTGAAATGATTCTAGTTTAAGGAAGTGATTACAAACAACCTTAAACATCATAGAATCCATAACTTTGTATTTGAAACATATAAAGTGTTGATTTTATAAAAATATGTGATTGTTGTAAGTGACACTTTTAAGAGTAACCGTGTCAACTTTACTAATAATTTTGAAAGAGAAATTATAGAAACATAGTAGATTAGGATTGGGATTCGGAATTACCTAGTTAGGTTTAGGTTAGAATTCCTCTTGGAGCTCCCAATTGCTTAAAAACTTGAGATTTGTCTGAGATTTTTGAAGTTTTTGTATTTTGATTTTTGAGGGGAATTTCAGAATTACGACGTTCTGATTGTAATTTGCTGTTCTAAAGTTCTTAGAAATTAGGGTTTAAGTAGAGAATTGGATGGCTAAACGCCAGATGACAGTCGCGCCCAGAGCAGCAATGGCGCCTAGCGCCGCTGACGTGGCACAGAAAATGTCAAGCAAGGACGATGACACCGTCCTTGCGTTTGGCTTGTAGTGAGCGTACCTTTGTACGAAATGTACGAATTTTGGCACATAGATTTTCTTGGTGGTTAAAGAAGTTTACGACTAAAAACTAGCCGTTTTCGGGTTTTTGAATTCGGTTTTACGGGACGAGGCCCGGCTTTCTTGGTTTTGTGGGTCGGCGCCCGAATTTGAATTGCTTAGTGTCTTTTTGACTGGAAAAGGACTTGTAAAGCCAATGGAGTTTTCCATTGGGTGAGATTGTACTTGGATTTTGAAATTGGTTTTCGGAAATTGAATTTTGTACCAAGTTCCGAAATGGGAACGGTCTCGGGAATTGGATTTTTAATCTTGGATTTTGGAGCATGTTTTAGCAATTGGGACTTCCGCACGGAGTTGTTCCAACCACCTAGCAAGGATAATGGTATCGTCATCATCCCAATGGGGAGACACGATTTAGGTGTCTACAGAAGCCCCCACTTTGACTGAGCGTCCGGTTAGGAAAGCAAGTCAAATTTTTCGACTCGGGTCGGAGAACGGTCAAGATGTTCTGCAATGAAGACAATTCTTTGTACGCCGGTACCTGCACAAGACAGGCGTTAGGAAAAAGGATAGAGTCTACCTCCGTGTGGTTGTGACGACTCTGATTTGTACTTGTACTGCTTTTCCACCTTTGTTTTAGGACGGAGCTTGGCATCAAAGATTTTGAATCTTGAATTTTTGAATTTTGAATTTTGATTACCCAGAGTTGATCCGCTGGGGATATTCTCACTGGGGAGAAGAGCTTTTTATTGGCTCTTAAAATCTTGAAATTTCGACTGACTTTCCTGGAGCTTGGGTCCGCTGGGAGTATGAGGCTTGATAATGCTTAGCACTTTTGAAATTCTCGGAGCTTGTGTCCGCTGGGATTGTTGTATTGAAGATTGTACGGTAGCCCGTTTGAATTTTGTACCTTGAATTTTGTACTTTGGAATTGTAGATGCCTTGTTTGGCACAACCTCGCTCGGTTAGAGATTATAGAACTTGAATTTTGAATTTTTGTACTTTGAATCTTGTACTTGGAACTTGTATATGACAACTTCATTGGGGACCTTTATGGATCTTGTAAGAATATGCTTGTATAGCCTAGACGTTGGTGTAGAATTTGAATGCTAGCTTAAGCATGGATAACCTAGGCGTTGATGTTGACTCTGAATACCTGCTTCGGCATGGATAGCCTAGGCGTTGGTGTTGACCTTGAATAGTCTCTTGAAATAGAAGTCTCTGGCTAGACTTGTACTACCACTAGGGATTTTTTAGGCTTGCTTTGTATAGACTTGGGATAGTCTAGATTGAATTGACTATGCTAGCCAGCTTTGTACATGTGTCACCCTTCTGTTGGGGATGCTGGTGCTCTTTATTTCGAACTAGGCTTAGGATTAGCCTAGATTGAATTGACTCTGGATAGTCAATCTTTGAGGTAGGCTCTGCGTAGCCTCTTGAACATAAGCTCTGAATAGTCTTTTGTACTTGAAGAGGCTATGACCAACCTTTTTGCATTTGAAGAGGCTCTGAACAACCATAGAATTGAACAGGCTCTGAATATCCTTTTTGTACTTGAATAGGCTCTTAATAGCCATTTTGTATTTGAAGAGGCTCTGAACAACCTTGGCATTGACGAGGCTCTGAATAGCCTTTTTGTACTTGAATGGGCTCTGAATAGCCTCTTTGTATTTGGAGAGCCTCCGAATAGCCTTTTTGTATTTGGATAGGCTCTGGATAGCCTTTTTGTACTTGAATAGGCTCTGGATAGCCTTTTTGTATTTGGAGAGGCTCTGAATAGCCTTTTTACTTGTTCCAATCCTTCAAGGTAGCGAGATCATAACTTTGCCTTAGGGTTTTTAGGCTTTTGTATTTGGATATCGGATTCTTTGGATATTTGTATTTCTCTTTGGATATTGCATTTTCGAAATGGGTTTGGAAAAAAGGTTTGAAATTTGAAAAGGCTTGAAAGGTTTTTGTACTTTGTATTTATATGGTTTGAAAATTTGATATTGGACTTGGAAAAGGCTCGGATATTTGCTGTGTGGTTTGTATTTGTTTGCAGAATTTGAATTGAACCGGAATGCGTTGTGTGTGAATTGAAATTTGAGGCTACATGTATGTATGAAAAATGAAAAAAAATATTCCCATTTTTTCGGGTGTACATACCCACTATAAGCCCCCACTTTGACTGAGGTTTTTTGGTTAGAAAAAGTGCAAGTCAAAGTATATTCGACTTTTGCTCATGCACATGCAGACTCTTGAAAAAAATTTGCCCATTTTTTCGGGTGTACATACCCACTATAAGCTACTACTTTGACTGGGGTTTTTAGGTTAGAAAAAGCGCAAGTCAAAGTATATTAAACTCTTGCTTATGCATATGCAGACTCAACTTAGGACGTCGATCTAGGACTAGAATGCTTGGATTTTGAACAGATTGACCCGAAATCGGCCCGAAGTGCTGACTCGGACAACTTGAAATTGCGCGGCTTGCAGCTTTTGGAATCTTGAATTATAAGGGGTGCACTAGCGGTCCAAAGCTATAAAGAGTGCGTACTCGGAATCATAAAGGGGATGTTGGGCTTGTCCTTGTTGCAGACTTCTGCGCCTGGCGCAGGCCTCGGCGCCGGTGTACAACCATAAATGCCGATTTTTGTATAAATAGGGATCTTTCCGGATCATATTTTTACACCAATCCTTCCTTGCTCTTCTTTGCATACTGTTTCTTCACGAAAAAGAAAGAAAATGGCCATGTCTTTTGAAAATGCCTTGAACTCTTGGCTTGGTTCGTTAGGCAAGATGGAGAAAAGGGAGCTTGACGGCATGCATCTTGGGGTGCTCGCCTCTTTTTGAATTTTGAAACTTGATGTGCACTTCAATCTTTCCTCTTTGGAGGCTTGGGATCCAAATCAGCATGTTTTCCTCTTTGGAAACAACGAGGTATATCCCCTCCCTGAAGAGTTTAGTGCGATACTGGGGTGGCCCTTTATGATGGTGTCATGCATGCCTAGTGTTGAAGAACACATTTTTCTTGGGCTTTGAAAGGTATTTGGGCTTGAAGCCCCCACTTTTGAGTGCTGTTGTATATGGCCGAGGAGTGGATTTGTCCCTCCTTGTCAATTACTTTGCTGGGTTTGATGTCCCCAAGGTTTTCCGCTTGAGGGCCTTGAGTTTTTGTATCTTTGCTCGCTTCCTCTTTTCGAAGCAGGGGTTTGCCGGTGGTGATGCCTCCCTAATAGAGATTGTGGAGGAGTTTGCTATTGGCAGGGACCCAATGCCGCTCGTAATTGGCGAAACATTGATGGGCCTTGATATGCTGAAGTTGGACCGCTTTTCTTTGCCGTCGGGAAGACCGGTATTACTCCAAGTAAGGATATGGAGCTTTCTTGTTTATTGAAATTGTGCTTGTATTTTGAATGTTGAATTTTTAATTTCTTTTCTTGTATTATCTCCAAGGTCTATAACTTTATATTTGAATCATAGAAAGTGTTGATTTTGTAAAAATATGTGATTGTTGTAAGTGACACTTTTAAGAGTAAAAGTGTCAACTTTACAATCATTTTGAAAGAGAAATTATAGAAACATAGTATATTAGGATTGGGATTCGGAATTACCTAGTTAGGTTTAGGTTAGAATTCCTCTTGGAGCTCCCAATTGCTTAAAAACTTGAGATTTGTATGAGATTTTTGAAGTTTTTGTATTTTGATTTTTGAGGGGAAATTTCAGAATTACGACGTTCTGATTGTAATTTGCTGCTCTAAAGTGCTTAGAAATCAGGGTTTAATTAGAAAATTAGATGGCTAAGCGCCAGATGATAGCTGCGCCCAGCGCAGCAATGGCGCCTGGCGCCGCTGACGTGGCACAGAAAATGCCAAGCAAGGACGATGACACTGTCCTTGCGTTTGGCTTGAAGTGAGCGTACCTTTGTACAAAATGTACGAATTTTGGCACGTAGCTTTGCTTGGTGGTGAAGGAAGTTTGCGACTAAAAACTAGCCATTTTCGGGTTTTTGAATTCGGTTTTACGGGACGAGGCCCGACTTGCTCGGTTTTGTGGATCGGCGCCCGAATTTGGATTGCTTAGTATCATTTTGACTATAAAAGGCCTTGTAAAGCCAATGGAGTGGTCCATTGGGTGAGATTCTACTTGGATTTTGAAATTAATTTTCAGAAATTGAATTTTGTATCGAGTTCCGAAATGGGAACGGTTTCGGGAATTGGATTTTGAATCTTGGATTTTGGAGCATGTTTTAGCAATTGGGACTTCCGCACGGAGTTGTTCCAACCACCTAGCAAGGATAATGGTATCGTCATCATCCCAATGGGGAGACACGATTTAGGTGTCTACAGGGGTATTTATAGGTTCTCATCCCTTCATGGGCTAGGTTTTAGGTTTTAAGGTTGGGCTTGCTTACGGGCTTAATTAATATTAATTCCTTGCAAGCCTTGTTGGGTTTGATCATGAAATTTGACTGGGCTTAGATTAAATTAAATTGGTTTTCAAAATACGACCCAACAATTCCCGATTAAATAAATTCGTTGAATTTATATAATAAAAATCCGATTTTCGTAATTAATTAATAATTAAATTATTTAAAAATAAAATACATTTAATACCTATTAAATGGAATTAAATTCATAAAAATCCTTATAAATATAATAAAAATATATTTATAAATTACGAAAAATACGAGGTATTACAGAGCCCATGGGCCGCGTGCACAAGGCAGCGCCCAGGGCCCGCATAGCTTCTGGCCGAGTGATGCACCACAGCAGCGCATCAGCTTCGTGTTGTGCCTGCTGCTTGCTGCACGCTGGGCTGTGGCATGCGTAGCGGCATGCGAGCTCCCTTGCTCGTTTGCTGTTGCCTTGCCTCGTGTGTTGCGTTACGATGCATCGTCGCCCAATTTTCTCCACCACCCGCACAACACACACGGCACAGGGCCTAGCCTGCCACTCATGCCTTGCTTGCTCATTGCCTCGTACCGCATGGGCAACGAGCTCCCTTGCTCGTCGTCGCATGCCCACACTATGCAACACCCCTTAAGGGTAACACTTAGCTTCCATTGTTTCGTGCGTGCAAGATTGGTGATCGGTTTTATAAAAATTAATAATTTTTATACTTTAAATTTAACGATAAATTAATAAATCATATTAATTTCACTAAATTTGGGCGAAAAATCAAAAATTTATTATTCAAATTAATATCCGATTACATTTATTTTTAGGGGTTAAAATCTAGGTCATAAAATTTTAAAACTTTTCAATTTTAACAAATTTTATGGTGGTTTTTAATAATAGGATCCTAATTAAATTGTCAATTAATTATGAAATTCAAAACAAATTCTAAATTATTTGAAATTTAACAAATTAATTACAATTACAAATTAGGTTGTATAGTTAACAAGATTAGGCTTTAAAATTGTCAAACATATACAGTTGGTCAATAATAGATTCAAGACTTACATACAAGATTCGCAAATATTTAATTTAACATATATCATAAAAATTACAAATTTTGCGTTCGAAAAACTAAAACCAAAAAGTCATAGTTAGGCTTCGGAATTCTGGGGTTCGACGCCAAATCTCTGACTTTTGTCAAAATTTTAAAATGTCGTTTACATGCGAAATTCACTATACAACATAAGATTCCGACCATTATTGACAAAACTGCCGAAAAATCCTACGAATATATAATTAAATAATCGCACGAATTTGCAATTAATTACATACACGAAATTATTCACCCCTTTAATACATTGCAAACTTATAAAATTTAATCCATGTTAACTATAATTGATTGTGGAATTAATTAGGGGCTCGTGATACCACTGTAGGGTTATGAATAATATAATTCATGCAGAAAAACCATAAAGCCAGGAATCCAAAGTAATTGCCACATAGTAAATTAGCATAATTAGTATACATACAATGTGATGCGTGCCTTCCCTAGATTCTCCCGAACCGAACAAGAACAAGTATATGACTCCAAATGTCGCCCCTCCGTAGATAGTCCACAGCACGTTCGGTTCCGCCTTAGATTCAACTAACTAGAATATTCTCTAAGGTTTTATGTGTACTCGGGAAACTTACAATAATATTAGGCAAGTATTAAATTCTCTCTTGAATCTAATAAGTTAGAATAGTATATTGAATTGCATTATAAATTGTGATCATGAACCACATATTTATAGAGTGGAAATAAAGGAGTTTGAATTCTACTAGGAATCAATTAACTAAATCCATTAGGCTTCTAGTTAATTAATATCATTAGAATTTTAGGTTTAATCAAATACTAAGTATTTCAGATTTAACTAAAACATCTAATTTTAGTAGAACTAGGAAAACACGATTACTTGACAAGCAAGCAATCTTAGCCGGCCAAGGCTTTGCACGTAGGGCCTTGAGCCCACGTTGCTTTGGTCGTGTAGCACGCACCCCGCAGCCCATGAGTGGGCGCTGCTTCTTTGTTCGGCCTATGCGCGCTGGGAGTTGGCAGCAAGCAGCACGCGGCCCACTTCGTTGGGCGCTGCTGCTCGGCCCCTTTGGCTCGCTGCTCCGCGCGCGGGCTTGCTTGTCGCTGGACCTGGCGCTTGCGCTGGGCCTTGCGTCTCGCAAGCTCGTTCGTCGAGCGTTCGCACGTCGCGCTTCGTTTTCCGATTCCGAAATTCATTTCCGATTCGAACAAATATTTAATATTTTCGATTCCGGAATTTATTTTCTATTCGAACAAATATTTAATATTTATGTTTCCGGAATTTATTTCCGATTCCGACAATATTTTCGATTCCGGCAATATTTCCGTTTCCGACAATATTTCCGATTCCGGCAATATTTCTATTTCCGATTAATATTTTCCGGTACGAGCCAGTTTCCGTTTCCGGCAACATCTACGACTTGGATAATATTTATATTTCCGTCATGATCCATATTTTCGTTTCCGGTAATATTATCATTTCCGGAGCATTTTATATTTTGTCTTTTGACGATTTCAGCTCCCACTGGAACCGAGATCCGGCATTTCCAAATGTTCATAAATAGAGTATTTAATGAATAATATATTCACTTAAATACTTGATCCCTTCACGTACTATTTGTGTGACTCTACGGATTCAGTCAAGTGTAAGTTGTGGATTATTTCTACTTGAACTGGAGCGGCCTCTAGCTGGGCATTCAGCTCACTTGATCTCACTGAATTATTAACTTGTTTAATTAATACTAAACCGCATTTATTAGATTTAGAATTGAATGCATACTTGGACCAAGGTATTATTTCCTTCACAAACAACTACGGTTAATCTGAAGCTTTCTCTCTCTTCACTCACGCTTAACTCAAAGCCTACACAATAAGAGTTCACTCAAAACCTTACCCCAAATAAGACTTTACTCAAAGTCTCTCTCTCTCTCTCTCTCTCTCTCTCTCTCTCTCTCTCTCTCTCTCTCTCTCTCTCTCTCTCTCTCTCTCTCTCTCTCTCTCTCTATCTATCTCTATCTCTCTCTCTCTCTCTCAAAATAAAACAGACGCTTGAATAATAAACACTCAGAAACAGGAACTTGTAACTATAAAGGAACAGGTATGTGGAACTAACTTAATAATGAGAAAGAAAAAGTATATGGCGTATTACAATTATTTTTCACTATGTCAGACACTTTGCAAAGGTTAAAACGTTCTCTTTTTATTGGCAACTATTATCCTCTTCCCGAGGTAAACTTTCACTTACTTAGTTGTTTCCTACAAAGTAGGCATGATCCCATGACTAAGTAAATAGGAGAGCGTGTGGAGTAAGGACCAAGTACTGCCTTAAGTTTCTCCACGGATTTAAGCCGTTACAATTTATGCATCCTAGTTCCTAGGCATGATCCCCGTGTTCCTAAAACAGACTCACTAAATGTCAGTTATAATAAACGTGATTTATTCCATGGTTTCATAGGATTCCCAGATTAATAGGAACCTACCTAATTAATCTACTCATAAACATAAATTAATCTTTGACTACCTACAATTCTCAAATTAATAGAACTATAATTTATTAATCAATTTAATGAATTTATTTCAAAATATAAATCTTATTTATCTTATTAAGAATCCTAGACTTAATCAATAACCTTATTTATCTTATTAAGAATCCTAGACCTAATCAATTACCTTTTTATTATAAGACTTTGTATCAAATTAAAACTCTTAAATAGATTATCTTAAATGCACGTTTATATTCTAAGTTAACTGACAATTAGATTAATGCATGCTGAAATTATATTTAGGATGCAGACCAAGTTCCTAGACAGGAGTTCCTGTTTCCTTACATTGAAGCCCAGAATGTAAACTCATACAAACAGACTTCCTTTCTCCGAGTTTCCCCTCAGGTGAAGGAAATAATGCCCTTGGTCCAAGTATGCATTCTATGTTAAGTCTAATAAGTGCGGTTCAGTATTAATTAACAAGTTAATAATTCAGTGAGATCAAGTGAGCTGAATGCCTAGCTAGAGGCCGCTTCAGTTCAAGTGGAATTAATGATATTAATCCACAGCTTACTCTTGACTGAACCCGTAGGGTCACACAAATAGTACGTAAACGGATCAAGTATTTAATGGCATTAAATACTCCATCTATGGATATTCGGAATCGACGGATCTTGGTTTCAGTGGGAGCTGAGATCGTCACAAGCAAGAAATGAATACTCCGGAAACGATGATATTGCCGGAAACGGAAATATGGATCGTATCGGAAATATAAATATTATCCAAGTCGTAGATGTTGCCGGAAACGGAAACATGGTACGTATCGGAAAATATTATCGGAAATGGAAATATTGCCGGAATCGGAAATATTGCCGGAAACGGAAATATTGTCAGAATCGGAAATATTATCGGAATCGGAAAATAATTCCGGAAACGGAAATATTAAATATTTGTTCGAAACGGAAATTGATTCCGGAATCGGAAATATTAAATATTGTTCGTATCGGAAATGAATTCCGGAACCGGGAATTTAATCGGAAGCGTATCGTACGAATAAGCATCGGACGAGGGCCCAGCACGAAGCCAGGCCATCGCCCAGCAAGCCAAGCGCGCCACACGAACAGCCAAGGCCACGCCAGGCCCAGCGCAAGGCAAGGCCCAGCAGGCCATGGCAGCGCGCGCAGCGCGCGCAGCGATGGGCTGCGAGCTGTGCTGCTGCTCGCGTGGGCTTGCCGCTCGCGTGGGCCGAGCGGCCGTGTGGGATGTGCGCGGGCATGGCCTGCACGCTCGTGGGTCATGCTCGTGTAGAGTTTGTGTTCACATACGAAACCTAAATTGTATAGGATTTGTTTGATGATTAAATTCCTAATCCTAAAAGGATAAAATTAATTAGTTAGAGTCCTACTAGGATTCTAGTTTAACTAATTAGTATCCTAATAGGATTCCAGTTCCTTTTCCATACCTCTATAAATAAGGGCCTAGGGTCATTATTTGCAGGGACGATTGAAGTATTCAAAGGGTAAGTTTTTGAAATAAAATTAACCATACACTTGCAAACACTAGCCGAAATTCCTAGTAACCTTAAGGGCGATTCTAGTTGGTCTAACTTGAGGCGGATCCGGACATACTGTGGACTATCTACGGAGGGACGACACTTGGAGTCCTAAAGACTTGTTCTTGTTCGGTTCGGGCGCAGCTAGGGAAGGCACGCTACAACATGTATGCATCAATTCTATGCTAAATGATTATGTGAATATAATATGCTTTCCTGGCTTTATGGTTTTTCCGCATGATTTATGAATTGTGATATGTATCATAACCTAACAGTGGTATCAAGAGCCTCTTATTATTTTCATAATCTAAATTGCATAAACATGGTTAAATATTACAAATTTGCAAGAATTAAAAAGGGGTGATTAATTTTCGTAATTGTTAATTAATTGCAAATTGCGTTTATTTAATTATACGTACGCAGTTTTTCGGCAGTTTCTTCGTTACTCATCCAAATCGAGTGATTTTTGTGTCAATTCCGCATGTAAAAGGCATTCTAAAATTTTGACAAAATGAGAATTTTTCGGCCGAACCCAGAATTCTCAAATTCGAAGCCTAACTATGACTTTTCGGAGGTTTTAGTTTTTCGAATGCAAAATTTCGTAAATTTAAGATGTTAAATTAAATATTTGCGATTCTTGTTGATAAATCTTGAATTTTTGATTGACCTACTGTATATGTTTAACAAGTTTGAACGCCTAGCATTGTTAATTATGCAATCTAATTTGTAATTATGATTAATTTGTTGAAAATTGGAATAATTTAGAATTAATTTGATTTTCATAATTAGTTATAATTTAATTAGATACCTATGATTAAAAACCACCATAAAAATTGTAAATTTATGTTAAATTTTAAATTTTTATGACCTAGACTTGAATCCATGTTAATCGGAAATCAATTAAATAATAAATTTTCGATTTTTCGCCCTAAAATTATGAAATTAATATTATTTATTAATTTGTCATTAATTTTGAATATAAATTTTTAATTTTTTATGCGATTCGCTCATATAACTTGCACGCACAAAGCAATGGACGCTACGTGTTACCCTTAAGGGGTGTTGTATAGTGCGGGCATGTGACGACGAGCAAGGGAGCTCGTCGCCCATGCGGTACGAATGCAATGAGCAAGGCCATGGTGCACGAGCACAAGGCAGCAGCCCTGCCTTGTGTCGTGGGCTGTGTGCGATGGGCGAATGGGCGAGGGCGAGAGCAAGGCACGAGCAGTCGCGTGTGGGCAGCAAGCGAGCTGCGCCACAGCGCGCACTGCCTCGCGCAAGCATGCGGAGCCTCGCGCGCAGCGAGCGCTAGTGTGCGTGCGACGAGCGCTGCGCCTAGCGATGGCGTGCAACGTGCTTGTTGCGACGTGCGACGAGCGCCGCGCCCAGCGATGGCGTGCAGCGTGCTTGTTGCGACGTGCGACGAGCGCTGCGCCCAGCGATGGCGAGCAGCTTGCTTGTTGCGACGTGCGCTGCGCCCAGCGATGGCGGCATCATGCTTGTTGCGTCGAGCGCTGGCGCGCGCAGCGAGCACCAGCTCGCGTGATGCCTTGCGATGGTGAGCAGCAGCGATGCGACACAGCGCATGGGCTGCGCGCACATGGCCAGCGATGGCTGTGTGCGTGTGGCCCATGGGCGTGCGTTGCGTGGGATTGTTGCGTTGCGATTAGATCGTTTTGAAATTTTAATTTGAAATTTTCAGTTTACGTAATTTTAATTAATTTTAAAATTAATAATTTAAATTATTTTCTTGGATTTTAATTTTGAATATTGTAATTATAATAAATTTTATTTATTCTAATTATTTTACTAAAATTAAAATCATGAATTAATTTAAATACGACTGAAATTAAATTAAACTTTTTGGATTCAATTATAAATTTATATGAGCTTTAAATTTTAATTAAATTTGTATGTTTCCGGTTAGACTAGAAATACATTTTTATGTTTAAAATTAGTAAAGCATATGAATTTATTGGTTTAAGTGGGAGCCCTTTTTAGTCATAAACTCTTGATTAGGTCTACAAATCCTTAAGGTTAAAACAACTTGATTAGAATTAATAAGGACTGAATAATTTGTAGATTATTGGTGCCCTTGATTAATTGCTGCAAATGTTTATGTGATGCATAATGTGTTTTACTAACCAGCTATGTGGGCCATTCATGATAATGAATGGGTGAATGGTATATATTGTATATGTACTGTTTTGCAGGTTATGAAGTGACTAGTATGGCCCAAATAGGATAGAAAATATGGTCTGCGTACCATTAATTTGAATGTAATTGGTCTAAAGTACCAAAGTTGTTTTTCAATTCAAATATGGTCTGCGTACCATCAAATAGTTGTAATTAGTTTTAATTATAGCTTATCCTATTTGAAGAAAATGGTGCCTCCCACGGAGATTTTCAAGACGGACTTTGAAGTTAAAGCTTCAAGATGAAGTCGGGCCATACTAGATCACATTTATCTTATGCATGTTTTAAGTTATTTATTGCTTTTAAATATGTCTTAAAATGCATGAGATCAAAGTTTGATTATGTTGCATGATTAAGGATTTTAGTTCACTTAAAATCTAACCAACATAGTAAGAGCCTTAAGTTCCAAACTTAAAAATTGAGTTAAAAGGTGCCATGCCAAAATATACACTTGCTTGGATATCCTTTACATCAATCTAGTAATAGTTTTCGCTCAGCGAGGTGTTACTTATTGGTCCTAAAGGGGCAAGGTACACAAATAATTGTGAGTACATGTTAGTTTTGGTGAAACTCAACGATATAAGTAAGGAGTCCTTTTATGTCGTGGCAAAATCGATAGGTTTACCTAATAAGTTCTTAGACGTACCTATCAACCAAGAATAGTTTCTAGACTATTAGCAAAAGGCTTTTGCTTACCTAAAATGTTTTAGGATTGAGTCGACAAACTGTGCTTAATTCTTCAATGGTTTTAGGGTCTTGGAATCATTTTATTCACACCTGCCGGAACACATAATTCGAATAAAATGCTAATGACTTGTTTAAATTGCATGATTGCTTTAATTTTCAAGTTATTACTCATGATAAATGTTTAGACTTTGCATGCTTCAATGTATGTTTTAATTATTGTTTATAATTAAATATCTTGCACTGCAATAAATCCTTTTAGAAAGGTAACAGTAAATTTCCTTGATTGGTAATGAATCCAAGAACGATTCACGGAAATGAGAGAAAATGAGCAATTTAAATGTACGTTTCTTTTAATGACTTTTATGGTTGTTTTCGAGTATCAAAATCGAATGGCAAACCGATTGGTGCTTGTGAATTCAAAATACAATGTAGTTTTGAGATCATAAAGCATTGAGTTTAAACGCTCAGCTTTACCAATGGTTAACAACCTAATATCTTTGTCCATTTAATTCTCGAATGAGTCTAGTCCTTAGACATTCGAATAGATCGATACTTAGAGAACTTTAGAAGCTTCTGGTAAGATCATCTAGTTGAAACAAAATATTCAACATAAATGGTAAGAACCTTGTTGGAGTGACATTGGACATGTCTAACAAAGTATAAAAGTCAACACTAAAGAAATCAATTCTTAAGACTATAAGAAATGATACAAGAAATAGGAAAACGAGGAACAAATGAAAGGAATTTACGATTCCGTTTCTACCTATAAGTTTATGTTTAAAGAGAAGTGACCTAGCAATCAAACTTCCTTGGTATCATATACCGCTTGAGGTTCTTACTTCGGTAATAACTCAAACAATGGAAGCTAGACTACACTAATGACCTACAAGTGGGAAATGAAGCATGGCAATGCTACATTAGTTGTAGGGTCATCTAGTTTGTTTTAAGTCCTTTCAAGGCTGGAACTTAATGGCTATTTTGTTCCATAATCAGCATACCTAAATTTCTGCTTCAAACACAGAAAGACTCACATTCAGAAGAACAAAAACAATGCTTGTTTGTTTGTTTATTTGAATAAAATGGTCATTTACGGGTTGAGCCAATATGCTTGATTAAAACAAACAACTCTTTAAAGAACTTTACTAGGTTTAAATCAACCCCTTGATTTGAGTTCCACTAATCTTTGGCATTGTTGCTTAGACCATATCAATAAGTTAACATTCAAAAGCTCTATTTTGATGGACTTTTGAAAGTTCATTGATTTCTAAATCAATTTAAGACAACTAGTCTTACTTGTTGAAAGTAACAAAAGATATGAACTATTGTTAGAACGCCTAGACAATAGAGTTCAAAGTTAAAGAAAGATTTTATGACTTTATTATTTCACATGGATTTGAGTGAATATAGGTTTATTTACTCAAATGTGATATAAATTGAATCTGTTTGACTAGTTCAAAGATTCAGAAGTATAAAATCCACTTGGCAAGAAATCATAAAGATCTAGGTTAGATCATGTTGATGATTACTTGAGACCAAATATGATCATCAATGATTGTGTGTTGTAATTTCACAATCTAGGTCCATAAGATATGGCATATCTTAGTTGGAATAATCGAAGTCAATTAGTACTTGATTCGATTAATGAAGAATCATAAAGACTTTTCCTATAATTTCTAAAACAAAATGCTCAACTACCACCAAACTAAACCAAATTCGTCAAAGCTATTGAAAAGTAATTTCAGAATAACTTTTCATAAAATATATCTAGAGAGTTGCAAAACTCAGTGGGAGCTTAGTGTTTGTCATTCGACAAACTAAGGCCCAAGTACAGATATATGTTTCATTGTGATTTATTCAAATGAGACACAAGGGTATTGTTTCTACCACGAATTTTTGAGAACATAATGTTTGTTTGCTCGAAATAATGTCCTTTTGGAGATTCGTTTCCAAAATGACAAGTGGGAGAAAATAGACCTCGAAAGTCTTCGAGGCAAACAACAAACATAAACGGACATTCCGGAGGCTTTTCGAAGTGCTTCAGAAAAACCGAACTTATTCTTTAAGGACTTTAGAAGTGGCTTTAAAGAATAGACATCTCTTAGAAGACTTTACAAGTGCTTGAAGGAGAACAGAATATTCAAAGGACTCTCAAAGTGCCTGTTGATATTCTATTGTTTGATGTTCTATACCCAAGTAGGCATAGAGTTCAGGTCAATGAAACTATGAGATTCTTCTATTAACAGTGAAGAAACCTACAACTTGCAGTCAAACTATTAATGAGTTTGTGACCTGTAAGAAAGCTATGACGAAACCTAGATTCCCTAAAATGGTTAGAGGCCATATTTAGACTCAAATGTTTTAAATGGTTAGAGGCCATAAAACATACTCAATGTTTTGATGACAAAATTGAAATTTGGTTGATTTGCAAGAATAGGTTCACACCTATTGGTTGCAAGTTTGTTTTAAGGATAAAAACCATCAAACATGAAATTGTGTTCACACACAAAGCGAGATTAGTTGCTAAAGGTTACAAGCAAATTCATGGTGTGAATTGTGTTGAAACCTCATGCATAATCGTAATGCTCAAGTCTATAATTCAAGCAATGATTGCATATTGGTACATATAGCAATTGGATGACAAAACGTATTCCTCAATCAAATGTTGGAATAAACTATGTACATGGTATGTCATAGGATTTGTGGATCCAAATAAATGCTTGAAAGAGAAAGCTAGCTTATAAAATCTAAATACAGATTTAAGCAAGCAATTGGGAATTGGAATTATATTTTAATGAAGCTAATAAGTATTTTAGTTTCATAAAATATACATGATTCTTATAGATATATAAGAAGTTTAGTGGGAGTACATAAAAACTTAATTGGTCCTATGTGTATCACACACATATCTCTCCATTGTAAAATAACATTCAAATGCTAATGACTTAGATTTGAGATTATTCATCAATGATGGACCATGGCAAAACTTAGTACATACTGGGTATTAAGATCTATTTACAAAGATCTTATGATATTGTTTTGGATTAAGTAATGGCATTTACTACGAAAGTCTCCGTTGGAGACATTCGACCCATGTGAATAAATCTAAGTAAAAGATGTTTGAACTATGTATAAGCATTTACTAAGTTAAACATCAAAGAGTCTAAATAAGATTCTTAACCTATATTATATGTCAAAGAATTTAGCTGAATTTAGTATCTACTGAAACTAGATAAGCTAAAGTTACATGAATAGAATTCAATTGGGAATTATTCTGCAAAAGAATTTATCATGTATGATATAATATGAGGATCGCCAAAAACGTATCGTATGACTTTAGGCATGACGAACATATACCAATCTCTATTGATCTAAGTAAAGACAACTAGATTGAGATCAAGAATACTTATGGTACTTGAAAAGGTACATAGGAATAGTTCTTGATTCAAGGAAATAAAGATATGCTAAATATTGATGCTACACGCATAAACACTGGCAAAGGATCAAGCAAGACCCTTTGGAGTTAACCATTGATAAGGACGAGCTATAGAGCATCGTGTTTTGAAATGGCAACATGGATTGGAGACCATGAGTTGTTGCGTGGGAAATTAAATATTAATTTCTATGTTCTAAGATACAACTGGAAAGTCTTCCACATATCTGTGAACTGCTTGGATAAGTAAATCCAAACCAAAGCATTACTAGCAACCTATACAGTTGAAGTAGAAGTACTTATTGCCTAAGAAGAAATAAAACTGAGTTGTTTACATTAAAAGTTCTTCACTGAACTTGGCTGGATCACATGTCTGCTGACTTGATGGTTCTTCATTGCAAAATGCGTAGAACCACTATTTAAGTAAGAAAGACTAGATCACATAATAAACAAACTCAAAAGATCTTATCATCCTATCTCGAAAAACATTCGATGAAAGGGATATTAAGATTAGCAAAGCATGATAACTAAACCTATGCAACAAGTGAGAAGCAACACTCACATTGTAGCACTGGAAATCAAGCATAGCTTTGAATTCCATGAAATGTTTTAAAAATGGGTTAGAGGCCCATGGTTGTAAAACATTGGGGTTGAACATTTATCATATATGAAATGTATTTTCATATTCCATTTAATCTTGGTTTAGTATTAAATGATGAGTCCCTTCAAATTTGACGATATATATTCAAGATAGACTGTCAGGACCAGTCCTGTGACTAAGAAATGTCTATCAAGTGAACTTGAATGTCAAAGGTTGAAAATGGTCCCTAGTCGGAGTTTACTATAAAATTGGACGAATAGAAAACGTTAGACGACTAGAATGCAAGATGACTAGTAGTTCTGTTTCTTGAACTATGTGGACATGGCAATGTCATAATCATTTGCATAGATACTTACTTTGGGAAGACTAGTATCGGACAAGACCTATGAAACTTTACTGTAAGAGATGAAAATCTGTCATAAGTAAATTTCATTAAAATTATTAGACACTAAATCCTCAATACCTGAGTGATTTGAGATTACTTGTTTGAGAACTGGTTGCTTTGACGTTGACCAACCGTCGCACCGTAAAAGGAGGCTATAAAGGCAACGCTCAGGTAATCACCTATCAAACGAAGTCTAATCTCAAGATCGCAAGATTGGGATTGTCCTCCCATAAATCGGGATGAGATGCTTAAAAGTTGTACAAGGCCACTCGGAGAGCTAGAAACTGTGAAATGCATGGTCGTGCTCGGATGAATCATAGGCTATGATTATCTGTCTATTTGATCAGTTGAACTCTGAAACCGAGGAACACCTCTGGACATAATAAGGATGACAACTCTTACCTAATGTTCAAGAGCAAGCATCGAGCGACAAAGGAATTAGGAAATGCACACTTGTCCCTAAGGACAAGTGGGAGACTGAAGGAAATAATGCCCTTGGTCCAAGTATGCATTCTATGTTAAGTCTAATAAGTGAGGTTCAGTATTAATTAACAAGTTAATAATTCAGTGAGATCAAGTGAGCTGAATGCCTAGCTAGAGGCCGCTTCAGTTCAAGTGGAATTAATGATATTAATCCACAGCTTACTCTTGACTGAACCCGTAGGGTCACACAAATAGTACGTAAACGGATCAAGTATTTAATGGCATTAAATACTCCATCTATGGATATTCGGAATCGACGGATCTTGGTTTCAGTGGGAGCTGAGATCGTCACATGCAAGAAATGAATGCTCCGGAAACGATGATATTGCCTGAAACGGAAATATGGATCGTATCGGAAATATAAATATTATCCAAGTCGTAGATGTTGCCGGAAACGGAAACATGGTACGTATCGGAAAATATTATCGGAAATGGAAATATTGCCGGAATCGGAAATATTGCCGGAAACGGAAATATTGTCAGAATCGGAAATATTATCGGAATCGGAAAATAATTCCGGAAACGGAAATATTAAATATTTGTTCGAAACGGAAATTAATTCCGGAATCGGAAATATTAAATGTTGTTCGTATCGGAAATGAATTCCGGAATCGGGAAATTAATCGGAAGCGTATCGTACGAATTAGCATCGGACGAGGCCTGCCAGACGAAGGCCCAGCACGAAGCCGGGCCATCGCCCAGCAAGCCAGCGCGCCACAACGCACCAGCCAAGGCTGCGCCAGGCCCACCGCAAGGCAGGCCCAGCGCGCGCCAACGCTGCGGCAGCGTGTGGGCTTCGTGGCAATGGGCTGCGAGCTCGCGGGCTGCGCGCGCGCATGGCGCCCCTCGTGGGCTGCTGTGCGTACGTGTGTGTGTTTGTGTGCTATACGAATCCTAAATCTATCAGGTTTCGACATATGATTAAATTCCTAAACCTAAAAGGATGAATTAATTAAATAAGAATTCTATTAGGATTCTAGTTTAATTAATTCGTATCCTAATAGGATTACAATTCCCTTTCCATACCTCTATAAATAAAGGCCTAGGGTCATTATTTTGTAGAGAGTATTCAAGTATTCAAAGTGATTTTTGAGAGCAAAAATTCAGTCATATAATTGCCTACATTAGCAAAAAATTCTAAGTACCTTAAGGGCGATCCTAGTATGTCAAGCTTAAGGCGGATCCGGACGTGCTGTGGACTATCTACGGAGGGACGACACTTGGAGTCCTAAAGACTTGTTCTTGTTCGGTTCGGGCGCAGCTAGGGAAGGCACGCAACAAAGTGTATGCATCTAAACTATGCTAAATGATTATGTGTAAATAATATGCTTTCCTGGCTTTATGGTTTTTCCGCATGATTTATGAATTGTCATATGTATCATAACCTAACAATCTAAACTATAGTACTACGTAGTAGATTAAATAGAGCTTATACATATTCTCCTAATTAAATTAATGGTAGAAAATTCGGTTATTGCCATATTGGGTGTCTTATTTATTTAAAAAATCAAGATGAATAAGGTTACATAGACAAAATTATTTTCATCCTAGGTCATTCATCACATGGATCAAGCATAAATATATTGTCATCCATCCTTCACTTTGATAGATACCCACTTAATACTCATCCTATCTACTTCATTATCCCACCCATTTATCTTGACTTCGAGGTAGGGTTGAGCCTCCACAAACCATACCCGACTAAAATTTGTATCCCCATCCCCGTCACCCACGATAGGAACGGTAACCACCCTCCCCAATCCTCGTTTTGAGGGGTAAAAAGAACCATCCTGGTCAGCTCCAACACTCACACATGTATCCACACACGCCTCAAATAATCAAACCCATCATTAGACGCAACATTTTTTTACTCATAGAGTTTGAAATTTTAAAACTTTATTCTAGAATTTTCGACAATTCGGTTGTCTAATTAGAGTAATTGAGTAAATGAACAAAAAACTATAATATATAGGTCAGTAGTAAAAGAATATGTTGATATATTCATACTCAATTAGATTGGACCCACCCGCTTTAGCTCGTTTATCCTTCATCTATTTTTTTCCCCCCTCAAAACAAAAATTAGATGAAAGGTAAACGATCTAAAGCGGGTGGATCCAATCTAAAATCTATATATAATCACTCCGTCACCCGCGACAAATACATTTTTTAACCCCATCACCCTCCAAATATTCCTCCACCTCACCCTCTTGGGGCGGATATGCGGGGTGACTCCCAAAAACTCGCCCAACTAACAATCTAATATTCGTATATTCGGTAAATAATTCACTTTGCCTTTCAGCTAATTTTTTAATGTATTGATCGAGTTATTAGTTTATTATAAAATTGATTGTATTAGCTACGATATTGATAATTTTTTAAAAGAAAACTACATGCATAATTAGGATTTGGTGAGTGTTATCAAATATTCAAATCCAATAAATTCGAATTTATCCAATCACCAAGGTGGGTACATGTTATCCTTATATCCGTTCACCAACACTCAATCTCTATTTATTAGTCAATATTAGTCAATCATCTATGTTTATCTTCGTCGTCATCCCAATCTAAAATCGAAACTCGCCCCATCATCAAGTGTGATGCACGGTTACATATAAAATATTAATTTTGCACAAAATTTTGTATATATGAGTGATATTGCAATCCTTTACATTAACATATAAAAAATATTTGTATTGTTGTAAACATATAAATAATATTTTTTTATAATACTAGTAGCTTGGCCGCGCGCGTTGCGCGCGGTATGGCTAGGAGTAGCTACTTGGAACAAACTCTGGTCCAAAAACTCTATGTGCATTATGTAAACGTTATGATGTGAAATATCCTATACATGTGACAAGGTAAAGAAGTATTTAATAAAAAAGAAGATAGATAAAAGACATAGAGTTTTGCTACAATATAACACATTTTGATACAATCAAGGCAATGCTTGCCGGTGATATAGAGAGATTGTAAAGTGCTCTTCTTGCCTAGCTTGCGAGCTAGATATTTCTTCATGGCGAGGACTACGCTAACAAGATAAGGGATCGCCCCGGAAGTACCAATGATCGACTTATTTGTATCGAACGCGCTCAATGCAAGGAACTATACAAGGAAGTTCGCCACAAATGGCTTTTGAAACAACTAGTTTCAGACACCAATTTGAGGATTGATCTAATTTAACATCTTATGTACTCCCCCTGTTTGCACTATAGCTGCTTTGTTCCTGTGATAAAATTTACCAAAATGTTAAAACTTTCCTAAACCATCACACTATACTATTATAGAAAAGGTGAAAACATTATTGGCAAATCCCACAATAGTAAATGTGACTAATTTAAAACCCAAGGTCGTTTCTCTAATAAACCCCTTTACCTCACTAATTAAAATCCACACAGCAAAATGAATAGAAAAGAAACAATAGTTGAATTCAAAATCAAATTAAATTCACAAAACTGATGAAATATGCAATAATTGAATTCACCAACTCAATGTCAAACCAATTGACCGAGTATATAGCAAAGCATGGTGTTTAACCAAGAATAAATTACCCCACTCAATTACCTTCAATTGTGTGGTATATAAGTGGATAGATTTGATAATGAATTTAAGTTGTCACATTATTCACGCGTAATTGTAGATTTGATAATGAATTTAAGTTCCCAGGCCACCAAAGTGTCCTAAACTCCTAATGCTCAACCCCTCTGTAATTCTTGTTAATTGCTTATGTGGGAGTGTGGGGTCCTTCAACTTCTTGTGTCATACAATTAGTGTTAGGCCCATTGTTTTCTTTTTCTTTATTCTCTTATCTTCAATTAATCAATATACTCCGTAAGTATTTACTCCGTATTATTTAGTCATCATCTCTGAATTATATGCTCTTTGCCTATTACTCTGTACGTAAATACGTAGTAGTTTAAAAAGATTACGTTTTCTTCTAGTACAAAGTGAGTAGTAAAATAATGCTTAATAAATGAATTTCCATACTTGAATTACTATTATAGTAGGTCTTTATAATAAGATAAGCTTCAAATTCATTGAAGGCCTATTACTCTGTTCTAGTTAGGAGAAGGGAATATGGAAGTACCTGTCTCATGTGTGTGATTTCCATAATACGGAAGATCTTTGGAGGACGGGGATAGTTGGAATTGAGGCTTCAACATAGTTATTATTATTGTGGGGGTGGGTTCTTGGTGGACGTTTCCATCACAAATGCATACAGGTGCAAGAGAAGGAAAACTTACCTAGTTTTCTTCTGGTTTTACGAGCGGGATGATTGAACCAAGTCCTTATATAGTTCTTCCAGTGCTTCTTGAAATGGCCATAAGGCACAACATTATTATGCCTCACCATGACTTACCTACATAATTACACAAGGGATCATTTAGAACTTAGCTGGGAAGGGATTTTTTTACATAAATCGGGATAAAAAATTAATATATCAAACTGAATGATAAAAGTACTCAGGCACACAAAATTTGATATTCAATTCATGATGCATGGTAAAAGTTTCCTACTACAAAGACATTATACAATATAATAGAACATACCTCCAACTCTTCGCCGTCAACATTGCATTTACTCAGCAGTCGTAGAGCTCGAAGAACCCATTCAGCAAATTCAAATTCACAGAACCCAAATCTTCTTGGTGTTCCATCCGACGGATCAAGTAGGAGGCATGTACCAGGCTTGCTACAAAGGACTTCACACGACCTGAAGTTTCCTTGAGGCGACTCTCCGATGGTCTAAATCAATAAAGACAGGCAATGAAAAACATTGGAAATTGATGCTTGTAAGAATGATATCTATCTATAACCATCAAACCAAATTAATGATCACTATTGCAAAACTATGATAGAAATGCAGATTCGGATAGTTATTCAATCGGAATTAAGCACAATGTGCAGTAAAATATATTAATTCCAGTCTCAATATCTGATGTGATCTTGAACTTTTATCATTCAGAGCAGTTTCTCCTACTTGCCCTTGAGCTGTAGAGTAACACATGATAGAATAGTTAAAACTCGGATAGATTTTTTTCAAATAAGCAATACATACCCTACATTATCTAAGCCCCATGGTAAGCCATAAATGCTAAAAACCACCATTTATTCGTAATATTATCTAATGCAATTAAGAAAAACAAAGGAAAGAAGAAACACTTTACAGCATAAACTGCATCATTAAGCACCCAGCAAACTACAGTAATCCTAAAATGTTAAATAAACGGATAAAGTGCCTAATATCTAGTGCGATCAGATATCATACCATATTATAGTTACACAGATTTTATGCATAAAAAACTATCCAAAAATAGAAATCCAAGAAAGTTTTACCTTCACATATGCCACTTAAATGCTTCAAATGCTGACCCCCCTTTACAACTTCTTCAACTTGCTTTTTGACAATGGTTCATTTCTGCAACAAAGTGGTAATTGTTTCATACAAATGCAAGTAACATATCTAGAACTTGTAAAATTATGTGGCAGTAAGCTAACAAGTACCTCAGGATCATCAAAAAGTCAAAGTGGACCAGAATTTCGATTCAAAAGGTCAACTACAATCTCATTGTAGATATCCAAAGCAGAGATTTTCACTGAAAATTCATTTCAGGATGCTGCATAAGAAGTATAAGCATTAAAATCATCCTTCGAAATGGGATTACTCTAACAGACAAGTACCCTCAATGTTGTGATCTCATCAAGTGCAACATCTTGAAATTCAAAAGAAACTAACAAGTGATGAAAAACAATGATCAGAAATCTCGCTTCAAGCAATTCAAGCATACATTTTGCATATACTGATATATGTCCTCAATAGCATATTCAGTAATTCCTCTCATTGACAAACTTAATATGCATTATCCGCTAGTAGCTTCATTAAACCCTGATTTTGATTTTGATTTTTCACAAAATAATGAACAAAAATTAGAAATTCAGGATAATTCTATGAAAAGGAAGAGAAAGTAATATCATTTACACTAATCCACGAATGATCAGTCTGCCATAGATTATCAAATGAAACCCTGATTTTGATTTTTCATAAAAAATAATGAACAAAAATTAGAAATTCAGGGTAATTCTATGAAAAGGAAGAGAAAGTAGTACCATTTACTTTAATCAACGAATGATCAGTCTTCCATAGATTAACAAAGATCGTAATTTTAACCAGGAAAGAGAAAAAGTACGGGGAAAAGTACCAAAAAGAACAGAAAACCTAGAAATTGAGAATTGAGAACAAATTAGAGAGAAAATTTACCAGAACAATAATAATTCCATTAAAATGAAGAGACATTGCTTGAATCCATGCCTGAAATCAGTTTTCCATAGATGGAGTAAATGGGGGAGAATTTCAGGAGAAAGAATAAGGAGGGTGAAAGAAACGAGGTAAAAGGAATGAGAGGAGATCAGGAGAGAGACGAGCAGACTCGTAGAGTGTAGTGATGTAGTTAAAATGAAACGCGTCGTTTCAATTACTGTAGATAAGCTACAGTAGTATTCCTCCCACTTTTAAAGGTTAAAGATAAGATACTACCCCGTGCAATATAAACCGTTATAAGATATAACCGTTATAAAGTCGGCTTATCAGCTTATGGAGTTAGGAATTCCAAAATCATCTCTGCTCCACCAACCCAAATATGATATATTAGTTAGTAGAAAAAATATGATGTATTATAATGTCCATCCACATTCGACCAAAGATTCATTTAACAGTTTCATGCACGTGCCCCCTTAACTCACCTGACTTATTCCAAAAAATTATCTTATTCATCAACATTATCGAACTTAATATAAATTTTAAAATGCAAATTTCAAATTTTTATAAACTATATGTATGCATACTCTCATCTCTAACCCTTGTTATGTCTTTTCATATTATAAGCTTTTCATTTTTATTACACTTTTTTTAAAAAAATTATTAGAAAATATATAATCATTCTCATCAATCACTTAAGTATCCATACCCATTTAATACCCGTTTTATGTGCATCTGTAGGAAATGAAACTGTAAATTCCGAAAATGTTAATAAAATGTGGCCCGAATTTTTAATGTAAATAAAGTTGTGACGTGTTACGAAACACTGTCTTAGAAGAAAAATTCCCCCCGACTATGGTGCAATCGGAAAAGGCGTTGTCCCCCCAAGATTTTACACAGCGTTTCTCCAAAACGTGCACTCAACTAAGGAGAAACATGGAACTCACAATAATGCTCATAATAGGAGAAGAGAGAGTTTGATTTTCGGTGTAGTTTGAAACTGATCCCCAAACTGATTATAAAGCCACAAAGATTTTTTAACCGAAAATCAGAATTTAATTGGGTAATTAAAACACTTGTAACCGCCGATCATAATTGATCATGTAATAAAACTTCTGATAACTGAAAATCAGAATTGATTTGAGTAACGAACACGAACCGGCCGGACGGGCGGTGGCGGCGCGCGTGGGGATTTCCCCTTCTAGCCCACACCACTTGGGGAAGTACTTCAAAGTATAAACATTACTTCCCAATATTTAAAAAAAGGGAAAAGCTTGTTTTCTTTCCATGTGGGACAAAACCCTTTTCTTTAAATACTCCACTTGAAAAGCCTACTTTTCATTTCTACCAATGTGGGATATTTTCACAACATGGTAAAACTCCTTCTTTGCATTATTTCCAACAATCCCCCACAAATGCAAAGACCCATTTGAAAAACAAGAAAAAGAATTCTGAGCATTTTTATGGAAGGTTTGATACTTAAATGTTGGTGTCTTTCGATTGAACCAACACATAGTGAAGATTAGGCAATTCGTTTATTGAGAAAGTGAACAAATCTAGAACTATCCCAACCAAGAAATAAAACCCAATAACACATACCATACCTTAGATTATTATGAGTTCCGCGATAGACAATCAACAACGGCCATTATACTTGGGATGCTCATGAGTTCTCCAGAAAAACTTGCCCAAGTTTTCCATAGAAGGTGGTCAAACCTTCACACTCAAGTAGGTGATTTCATCAAGTCTATCACATAGACCACCCATATCCTGGGATATGAAATCATTAAGAGCTATTGCTCAACCTCTCAATACACATACGGTGAACTCATCAAGTCCTTCTCATTAGGACCACCCGGATTCTGGGATATGAGTTTCATTAAAAGCTACAAAAGCTTAACCTCATGAAAAATATGTACAAGTCATAGGAATGGGAAGTGTACAAGAATGAGTCTTTCCATGGCTTCGGTAGACCACAAGAAACCTTGTGTGAACAAGGTCGGGTGTCCACCATGAATTTCTCAACTAACGGGCTTAAGCCCCATTCCCCTCGACGTATCAAGGACTAATCTTCTATTTAGTCCCTTGGTTAAAGGATCTGCTATATTCCTCTCAGATCTCACAAATTCCATAGTAATTACACCACTCTCTATTAGTGTTCTCACAGATTCATGCCTCACATGAATATATCTCTTTTTGCCGTTATAAGCGCTGTTTTTAGCAACACAAATAGCAGCTTGAGAATCACAATGTAGAGATACAGGTGGAACAGGACGCCCCCACAACGGAATATCGGCCAATAAATTTCTCAACCACTCCGCCTCTTGTCCGGCCAAGTCCAATGCAATAAATTCGGACTCCATAGTTGACCGGGCAATACAAGTCTGTTTAGAAGACATCCAAGAGATAGCTGCTCCACATAAAGTAAAAACATATCCACTAGTGGAACTTACCTCATCATTATCATATACCCAGTTTGCATCACAATAACCTTCTAAAACAGCAGGAAATCCAACATAATGCAAACCCCAATCCATCGTGCCCCTAAGGTACTTTAATAACCTCCTAAGAGCATTCCAATGGTCTCTACCGGGGTTATGGGTATACCGACTAAGTCTACTAACTGCATAGGCTATGTCAGGCCGAGTGTAGTTCATGAGAAACATTAAACTCCCAATTATTTTTGCATATTCAGATTGAGACACACTATTGCCTTTATTCTTTTTCAAGTGTATGCTAGCATCATAAGGAGTTTTAACTGGCACAACATCAAAACTGTTAAATTTCTTTAACACTTTTTCCACATAGTGAGATTCAGACAAAGAGAAACCATTACTAGTTTTGGTGACTTTAACACCCAATATCACATCAGTTTCACCCATGTCTTTCATTTCAAATTGAGAGGATAGAAACCTTTTGGTTTCATTAATAGCATCAATATGTGTACCAAAAATCAACATATCATCTACATATAAGCAGACAATAACACAATCAGAACCAAACATTTTTTAGTACACACAAGCATCAGCACGGTTCACAATAAATCCAAAACTTAAAATAGTTTTATGAAACTTTTCGTACCATTGTTTTGGAGCTTGTTTCAAACCATATAAAGACTTCTTTAACTTACAAACTTTATGTTCCTGTCCTGGAACTACAAAACCAGGAGGTTGAACCATATAAATTTCTTCTTCTAAGTCGCCATTCAAGAAAGCAGTTTTTACATCCATTTGATGCACAATTAACTTATAACTTGAAGCTAAAGCAAGTAAAGCACGAATAGTGGCGATCTTAGTTACTGGTGAGTAAGTATAAAAGAAATCAACACCAAATTTCTGTGTGAAACCTTTAATTACAAGTCTTGCTTTGTACCTGCCAACTGCACCATCAGTTTTTCTTTTGCTTTTAAAAATCCATTTACAACCAATGGCTTTACTACCTTTAGGTAATTCAACTAATTCCCATGTATGATTAGACATAATGGACTCTATTTCACTATTAACCGCCTGTTTCCAAAAACTAGCATCAATTGAACTCATGGCCTCATCAAAAGTTTTAGGCTCATCATCAAACAAGTGAAGAAATACAACTAACTCATCTATTTCATCCAAATTATTGAGTTCAGACAAGAACACAGTCAAGAAATCAAGGCCATAGCTAGTTTCAGTTCGACGCCTTTTACTTTTCCTAGGTTCTACAACATCAGTTTGAACAATAGGAGAAGATGAAGG
This sequence comes from Spinacia oleracea, assembly GCF_020520425.1. NCBI lineage: Eukaryota > Viridiplantae > Streptophyta > Magnoliopsida > Caryophyllales > Amaranthaceae > Spinacia > Spinacia oleracea. The sequence continues at coordinate 128,705,088 of NC_079492.1, forward strand.
TATAGAAGAAGAAGAGGGAACAGAAGTAGAAACATCATGTGAAGCATCATGGGAATTATTATGTGAAACAACATTATTCTTTAAAGGGAAAGTATGCTCAAAAAATTCAGCATCTCTAGATTCACACATTGACCTATCACTCAAACACATGAACCTATAAGCAGCACTATTTTCAGCATAACCAACAAACACAGCATCAAAAGTTTTTGGCCCAATGTTTTCCCGTTTAAAAGAAGGGGTCGCCGGCGCAATGACTGTGCGCGACATCCGTGTCACCGGCGCAATGGCTGTGCTCGGTGATTTTATTTTTTTAAAAAGAATTAAGCATTGTCGACTATAGCTGTCTGTGGAGGTTGTTTCTGGATTGACCAAAAACTAAGATTTATGGTGATGATGATGCCGATGATGTTGCTTGATTGTGGTGATGATGAATTGATGATGTTGCTGATGATTGATCTATGGTGATGATGCTGCTGCGGCTTGACGACGGTGATAATGATGAAGCTGCTGCTTGATTATGATGATGTTGAGCTGCTGCTTAATTGGTTTATCATTTTTGTTTCAACTTATCGATTATGAGTGGCTATATATTATTATTATTATTATTATTATTATTATTATTATTATTATTATTATTATTATTATTATTATTATTATTATTATGGGAAAACACCAAAAAGTTACAAGCTTAACAAGCTACAAAGATCAAGTGAACTACAAGAAGTTGGAAGGGAGCCGAGATACAATCTGGGCCCCCACTCCTCTAGCTATGGCGAACCCGATCCTGCTGAAAATGTGGGCAGCTGCCCGTGCCCCAATGTCCTGAGCCCTGGAGTACGTCTGGACCCGCTTCAGCAAAGAAACAACCCCTTTCTCTAATTCCCCAAAAGAAGAGAAGGAAACTGGAAAGAAACCGTAACCCAAAGCCCTACAACGTGCCGCATACTTATCCTGCTTCCGCTGCGCTGCAACCGCCACAACCCGTCCCGGAACGAAGCCTGACAACCCAGATTGCGTCATAGGGGAAGACCCAGTCAAGTCAACACACACATCTAGACCGCCATCCCACGAGTAAAGCAATATATCTGCAGGACGAAGAGCTCCATCATTCTCACTAGTCAGCCCAACATCAACCTCCTTGCGAGCAGAAATCCCCGACCTATAGCAAATATCCAAAAGGGTATCACGAACAACATTATGTCGATGTTTGATACCCACAATCCCAGCACAAGACACGGCATGATCCCCATAAATGTCCCCGTCGAAAACCCGAGAGCAAGCAGAACATGGCGTCGAATCAGAGAACAACGGAATACCCAACCGATAGCAAAGAACCGAACGATAAGTCTTACCGTTCATAGTCTGGCCTAAACCCGAGATGGGGACTGCCCGCAACCAAGTTGAGGAGTGATCCCCCTGCTGTGATTTCCATAGGGCAACAAGACGTGAAGATAAGGAGTAGGCGGATTCCGCATCAGCAGTAACCTTCGTGAAATATATGTCTGCCAATTTCTTCATGAGTGTGGGGGCAGCGATCTCACTAGGGCTACGCATAAGGTCGGTCTCCACGGTCCTATTGAAAAGACCAAGAGCATCATCAAAGGCCGGTCCCCGACCATCAACACCTGAAAGCCGAAGAAGCGAATCCTGCAAACCAGAAGACTGCAAACGGGATGCAAGAAAAGCATAATGCCGAACATCACCAGCTGAATAAACACCCAATCCTCCATAAGAATAAGGCAAGGTGGCAAGGCGCCATTTCCAGTCACCGAACCCAGGTCCCGAAGCAGTCACGATGCGCTCTAAAGAAGCCCGCAGAGCCACATCAAAAGATAATTGGGCCGCTTCGAAAAGATGAGGCGGACAAGTGCGCATAGCAAAGTAGAGTTTAGAAATCCAGTACACGCACGAAGAAGCAACAACTCACACTGGGGATCATTAAGCTTGGCTACAGCATCCATCAACACAACAGTCTTCGCCACACGCTGCGAAACCAACTCCTTACAAAAAGAGGAATCCGTACTGACTGGGCCACCAAGAAACTTAACACCAAGCGCAGGACGAGCAATATCCGTAGGATAGACACCCTCTAGACGACTGCGTGGGTCCTTCGAAGGCCAGAAAACCTCCGTCTTCTCAACATTAACATGGAGACCTAAATGAGGACCCTCCTCCAAAATCAACTCCAAGACTTGTCCAACCACCAAAGTGTCACCAACGATAGTGCCATCATCCAAGTACCAAGCCTGAAGAGATAGATCAAATGAGTCTCTGATTCGACACACCAATGGATGTAGAACCAGAGAAAAAAGCAAAGGGCCGAGAGGATCCCCTTGCTGCACACCCTGACAAGACCACAAGGTATGCTCCCCATAATACAGCCGCGCTGGAGAAGAGTAGCAGAATTCAACCCAACGCGAAAGAGCAGGACAATGTAGCCGAACCTCACGCAACAAAGCCGATCGATCAACTAAATTGAACGCATTCTGAAAATCCACCAATAACATAGAGAGGCCAACATCGGCCCCACGAGCCTCAACCAACCGATTGACAGCATGGAGAATGGCCTCACCACCTGCTGGAACCCCAACTCCAAACTGAAGACCCCCAAAGTAGTTTCCTAAACGCGGACCAACCAAAGCAGCCCCGACCTTAGAAACAAGGCGCCTCCAAATAGTGCCCACAGCAATATGCCGAATACCCCCACCAGGCTTAACAAGTGGCGTAAGAGGAGCACTAGCAATGTATCCTCCAAGCTCAGCAGAAACAGCTACAGCAAAAAAGAGATTAACTACCTGAGTGATAGCATCCACCAACTCATCAGAAACAGCTATAGCAGCACCACCCAAGCAATCCAAAAGGTGTTGAGCACGCAAGCCATTTCTACCGCACGAAGTACCACGCGGAAAGCCCTTAATCTGCTCCAAAACAACGGCGGAGGAAGCAGTAAGGTGATGATCAACAGGGATATCCGGTAAGGTAGGGACCGGAACGGAAGGGTGCTTTGCTTGCAAATCTGCAAGAGTAGCATCATTGTAAGGGGCAAGACCTGAGGAAGAAAGAACCCTAACGGCAGCAGTGTAGTGACCATCAGAAATCTTTCTCTTGCATTGCTTAATATTACGCTCCGCCAAATCATGGTCTTCGTCAACATCCAATAGAGGGGGAGACACGCTAGCCAATGTGTCTATGACAAGTTGCTCAGAACCACCGGGCACACCCCAAGAACGAATAGCATAGGTGATACTCTCTTCCTGTTGTCGCCGCCTAACACCGGAGGAACACTCACGATTACTTCGTGGAGAAAAGGTCTTGAGGACACAAAGAGGTAACACGAGCAACTGAACCCAACAAACAATGTCATCTGGTCTGCAAATCACCTTATCAAGCGCCCCTTTCAGAACTCGCGAAAAACCCAAACGACATTTGGGAGGGATGGATTTCACAGAACGCAGCCGCTTAGACCATAAAGTGTTTAGAAGAGCAACATCAAAAGAAAAATGATGTTCTCGAGGCGCATCAGAAGTAGACAGCTCGGAAGCAGGAGCTTGTGGTTTTTGAATACCGTAGAGAGTAAAACGAATAGTACCATCCCCAGAATCAGGTGGGTCCACAAAAACCGTACTAGAACCACTGCCATGTCGACACCTAATACGATGAGTATGCGTCTTGAAACAATATCCACATAGCCAAATTCTCATACGACGAAAGGTCACCTCAGCCGTAGAAAAAACCTGCAAATTAGTAGTAAGGGAATGACGGGTTACATCCCGCACACCAGAGCAACAATGACGATCCCGTAAGTGAGTGATCAGAGAACTCCTGACCAGACCACGCCCACCTCCATCCTGGCACCCGCTAAGACCCACAAAAGGGCAATGAAACCTCTCAACGGAACTAGCCATAGCAAAGCACTTCAACCAAAAAGTAACCACACCAAAACACCACTGAAACAACAACGATCACCAGACAAACAAACTACCGAATATCGTACACCAACCACGTAGCCAGCCACCGACAACCACACAAACAGCAACACAAACAACCGCACAAGACAACCACGTAGCCAGCCACCGACAACCACACAAATGCCACACAAACAGCAAGCCAACACCTTGCACCCGACAACCACACAAATGCCACACAAACTGCCACACAAACTGCCGGCCAAAGCAGACCACCAAACAACCTACCGGCGTCAAACAAGCCGCCGACGAACCTCCTGCACCCAGCCAACACCCTGCCAAACAACGTACACCAACCACGTAACAGAACCTCCTTCGAAACTCCACCAAACCAGATCGTCGCCTGCGAATTCACGTAAACCAGACCACCAAACACCGGTTGAAACACCCTGCAAAACACCCTGAAAAACACCCTGAAATACCCTGCAAAACACCGCCTGAACCACCCTGCAAAACGGACCCAAACAGCACCTGAAAACCCCCTGGAAATCGCACCAAAACACCCCGTGTAAACACCTGGAAACCGCCGACGAACTCCTACACCGCCGCCGATGCACCACCTGGGAACCTCCTGCACCGCCGTCGACCGTACCTCCGAACACCGGGAACGTGGAAAGTGCCCTAAATGATCCTGCCCTAATCGCCCATTTTGAGAGAAATCATTATTATTATTATTATTATTATTATTATTATTGTTGTTGTTGTTGTTGTTGTTAATTATTGTTAATTATTATTATTAATTAATTTATTATTATTATTATTATTATTATTATTATTATTATTATTATTATTATTATTATTATGGGAGGGAGTGAATATTAAAAGGGAAAAACTGTATTTTCGAACACTAAAAGGGCGTTTTTAGTAAAATGTGGGCGTCATTTAAAAACCTCCATATTGTGTATATTTGCTATAAAAGAGACCATGTATAGTACTGACCATCACTTTGATTATGACAATGCTAGTATTTGTACTCATGAATTTAAAAATTACTATTCTTAAAAGTTGTTTAATACCTTAATAATAGAGTATAAACACTTGATAGACCATAATCAATAAATAAACTTTGTAGACCATAAGTCCATAATCAATAAATACTTTGTATACATAATAATGCACAGCCACTTTCATTAAAGTTATGATGCTTAAGTCAAATTGCCGAATAAGTTAGTTAACCACATTGATTTCCTTTTATTTACTATAGTTTATAGATATCAGATATATACATTGAAGATCCAATAATGTATATATAGAATAAAATATAATGGAAAAGTAGTCATATACTTTGTAAAATGTAAAGATATCCATGTTATATATAAATAAAATCAATAGTATATTTAGTTAATCGTATATGCAAATATAGTTTCCTTGCCTTTAGAAAATATAATATTATGTAGTCCATAATAGTTTTTTATTTAGAGATAATTAGAGAAAAATACTATTTTTATTATTTTAAAAGAGAGGCGAATCAATGAGTGACATTTGTCATCACCACATTGATTTCCTCTCTTTTAGTATATTATATGTAGATAGATAGATATAAATAGATATTGCATTAGAGTTCGTGCAAATAGTAACTATAAAAATTTTTCTGAAACGAAGGTAGTATGCAGTACAAGAAAAACAACTTGTAGCTTAATTAATTTCTCGATACGAGAGTAACAAAAAAAGTCAAATTCTATTTCGCATAATTCATAATTTGAATTCCCTTGATTATTAACAAACTACATTAATAGACAACTGAATCCAACAACGAGCTGAGGTCTCCGCTTATAGGCACCTCAGATGTTGCGTGCGTTGGGCGCACCTTAGATGTTGGTGGCAGACCCATGACTTTAAACTTTGTAGAGAACTATTCAATATTCGTTAAAAGCAAGTCCGTTTAGTTTAAATAACATATACTGATATACTCATAAAATAACGCTGAAATCATCTATACAGTTAACATATATGTGACGTACCTATTAATACTATTATGTAGGTTCAAAGGATTCGAAAGTAAAACGTACAAATTACTACTTAATGTAATACAGGGTACTGGTTATTTAACGTGTGCAATGCACGAGTTATAATGTTATATTATTAATCAAGTTTTTTTTATCAAGTATGCATGTATTTTAATTAACAATTTAAGAAAGTTTGAGCAATTTGTATATTTTTTTAATGCAACTTTTAGCGGTTGAGTGGTTGACTAGTTAAATGCAAGGTTTTTTTATTTTTAAAATATTATATAATTTAGGATGTGTTCTAAAATTAATCCATTGAGTAGATGCTATTGCATTTTTGTCAGAGTGTTTGACATGGGCGCATTAGAAATACGAAATAAATTTACAATTTAGATCATAGTTTTTTTTTTTTTTTTTTTGACAAGAGGACTAGCAATGAAAATAAAAACAAAACAAACAAACTAAAATCTATGCCTAATGAGATGGCGACGACGAGCCGAAGTGGCCAGTCTATGAGCCGGAAGAACAAACTGGCGAGAGACCTTGAGGGCTGAAAACATCTCTAGAGACCTTAGTCGAAGACGCAAATCCTGAAGAGCCCATGTAATCGAAACAGGACCTGGTTGAGACGAAGTTACCAAGTCAATAAGCACAGCACAATTCGAAAACAGAAGAACCTTAGTAAAACCACGATTGATGGCCATCCGAAGCCCCCAAAGACAAGCCAATAATTCTGCCTGCAAAGTTGAAGCTAACACACAGGCCTGCCCCCCCCCCCCCCAGAATGGGACAGAGTTATAGGATCTTGAAGAATCCAACCTAACCCCATTGGTTGTGGAATTCCAAGCACCATCACAAATGAGACAAATAACAGAGAAATCCATAACCGGGCGAGAAAGCCCTGGATGGTCCAACGGGATAGGACAGAGAGTACGCGATTGATTTGAAGAAGGGGGAGAAACTGCACGAACCTCAGAGCAGCGCACCGTCCAGGAAACCAATAAAGCTGACAACGCTCCCGGATCCCAGACAGCATTCCGAAACCTGATATTATTGCGGAGAATCCACACAGACCATAACAGAGAAATGAATTTGTCTAACAGAGCCTGGTGAAAACGTGAAGAAGAACAGTTTGCCATAAACCCCATACACCAATTCTCCAAAGAGCCTGACGGATTTGGCAACAAAACTTGAAGAGAAGAAGAAGCAGCCCAGAATTGGGTTATCAAGGGGCAATCCCTAAATAAATGCTCAAAAGTCTCAGGAAACTGATGACAAAAGGAACAAGCTGGATCTATTGGCATACCCCCCATTTGAAGAATGGAGGCTAACGAAAGAGAGTGCCTAAGCAATTTCCAAAAGAAAACCTTAAGCTTATGCATAATCTTTAGCCCCCAAAAATGTTTCCACCAAGAAGCAGAGGGAATTGTAGTCTGCGAGGCCACATTGTGGTTCTGACCCATGAGCATAGCATAAGCTGAACGAACCGTAAACTTTCCATCATAAGAAAATTTCCAGTAGACAAAGTCGTCCTTCTGTACCGAAGGACGTTCCAAAGCTAGAATCTGACTAGCTGTGTGGTCATCAAAAAGTTGATGCACCAGCTCAACATTCCACGCGTAGGAACGCGGATCTAGTAATGAGGAAACATGAGTAGGCTTAACCGACTCAATAACCGATGCCTTGAACCGAACCAAATTACCTGGAACCCAAGTATCCTGAGTAATGCGAATATGATTCCCTGCCCCTGGTTTCCAAGCTATCCCTTGATCCAAAACTTGGAACCCTACAGCAAGGCTCCTAAATCCCCAAGAAGGCCGAGAACCTGAAGCCCTAGAGCCAGCAAGACTAAGATTCGGGTAACGAACCCTGAAAAGGCGCGAAAGAAGAAGTTGAGGGTTGTGAACAATACGCCAAGCATTCTTCGCTAGGAGAGCCTGATTAAAATCCTGAATACTTCTAATACCAAGACCCCCCATTCCTTTCGGAAGGTGTAAAATAGAAGCCGGAAGCATTGAAATTCCCCTGGAATCAGCAGAAGAACGCCACCAAAACTGAAGACACAATTGATCGATCCGCTCACAAATCGACTTCGGGATCTTGAAAACTGCAAGAACATGTGTGATGGAGGCCACTAGAACGGAGTTGATAACCACTAATTTTGCCGCTGACGACATGCGCAAGGAAGCAAAATTAGCAATTCGGCGAGCTATGCAATCCACTAGGCCGTAGAATGCATCACATTTAGAACGACCCATGTCCACAGGAACCCCTAGATAAGGCCCTAACGAAGAACGCTGCCCCAAGCGCAAAGAAGCAGCCAGGAAATCACAATAGTCCTGCGGAGTATTAGGGCTGAAGTTAACAAAGGATTTCTGGTAGTTAATCACCTGGCCCGAAATGGAGCTGAACTCAGACAGCAAGGCAAGCACCTGGTCGCAAATTTCAGGCGACATACGGAAAAAGAGGAGAGAATCATCAGCAAAGAATAAGTGTGAGATCGAAGGAGCACCACGAGATATAGAAATCCCCTCAATCAAGTGCATCCTTTCCGCACGGTGCAAAATAGAAGAGAACACTTCCATGCATAGAACAAACAAATAAGGGGAAAGAGGATCCCCTTGACGCAACCCGCAGAGTGGTTGAAAAGCCCGAGTAGGCTCACCATTTACAAGGACCTGATATGACACTGTCGTGACGCACAGCCTAATGATGTTGATCCAGTAAGGAGGAAAGCCAAAAGCTTGTAAGGCCTGGAACAAAAACTCCCAGCGCACTCTATCATAAGCCTTATTCATATCCAGTTTGACAACTGCATAGAATTTCCTCCTCGCTGATATCATAGTTATTTAAGTAATTTGTTCAATATCTTTGGTTTAAAACCTATTAATAATATGGAGTATATAAAAGGGGAAAATATTAGAAAAACTAAATGAAAAGGAAATGGATTATAGATAGGAACAAAAACAACGGGAAAAATATTATAAAAAAAACAGAAATTGCACCCAGAAGGATTAAAACCCACGATCTGACCACTGAGCTAACCTACAATTCATATAAGATTCGTACGCAATATTTATAAATATACTTGTTTATGCGGTTCTTAGATTTGTCGAATAATGGTGGAGCACGTGCCCCACCATGCCCATAGCTAAGGCCGCCTATGGTTGCATGTGTTTGGCACCCTAGATGTTCCCACGTCGTTCCACCCATATAGGTGGAGTGGTGAAACAAAATTGTGACGGACCTTCGTAAAATCGTTCAATGAGTTTTCCTTTATCTAAGCTGTAAATTCCCATATCACTTTCTCCTCCAAGAATCTCCGTATGATAATGCTCACAATTATCATCGGTAAAATAAATACAATTAGGTTTACAACCACGTTTACCCGACGATGCTTCAACTGAAAAGGTAGAGTTTAGACCTATAAAAATAGCTCGATTGCCGACACCCTCAACTGATTTGACTTTGCCATCGTCAACATTCAACTCAACAACCTCAAAACATATGGTCCAACACACCTCATTTGTGTTCTCCGGATTTATCTCATCATCTTCAAGTAACAGATGATGCCTATGTAACACCAATAATTTGCTTTCCACTTCGACTAGGTAAAACTTGCCATCAGTTTGTTCGAATAGAACACCTTTATCTATTAAGTCTACAACAATTCGCGGTTGGCGGTTTGAGATCTCACTTCCGAAAGCCATGACCTTTCCTAAATGATCAATGGCATAAAATTCTCCATTAAAAAAACAGGTATCCAACACCCAATTAATGTCAAAATCAACGACGGGTTTAGTCCACTTTTGTTCCCCGGGTCTCCAAAAGACCAATTGTTGGGTCCCGTCGAACATCATTGCCACCGTAAAATCGCCGTCACAAGAGGACGGCCTTTCCGATAGAATAAATTTGGAAAAGTAGCCTAAGTAACTGTCATCATACCAATCGCCGCCGCACCGTAGCATATTAAGTGGAACAGTTGGTAGCTTGATTACTTTGCCAGAGGCGGGATCTAAAAGGGTGATATTACGGTTTTTCATACTCACAGAAATAAGCCAACCTTTTGAAGAGAAATACCTCACATGGTCATCGTCATCGTCATCGTCATCGTCATGTTGGGGCAAATTGATTTTTTGAAACATGTGTTTTGAGAGGCTGTAAAATCTGCGGTGTGTCAACTAGCATCAACCAAGGAAGTTGGGTATTTTTTAAAGGACAGAAGTTGATATCCTTTGTTGCAGATCTCCAATCAGAACAAACTTTTCCAATTTCTTCAAAATCTTCCATAGTTTCCGCATGCTCACTTGCAACTTTTCTTACAAGCTCTCGAGGGATCTCACTCCAATTTGCCATTGCATAAAATTTAGGTTAACCCAACTTCGCCTTCAAGAATAAATAATAACAACTTTAGTAAATAAGAATTAAAAACTAACGATCATAATGTTACTCCATCGGTTTTTTTTATCGATCTTCAATCTCAATTGTGCACCTTTGACAATGTATATTTGATATTTTAAAAGCATTTAGTGACATAATCAAGTATATTCCACATGATTATTCTTTTTCTTATACTTTCTTAGTTCCGGAAATATCGCACTATGGTTGAATTTTACTCATCTAACCCTTACTTTGACTCTTAATATCTCATATCGTGTTCAAGTAAAAATTATAAAAATTAATACTTCGTATTTAGAAAATATATATCAACAACAAATCTAACATAATCCCACATGATTAAAATTCCTCACGTACGATCACAACATATGGCCAAAGTCGTAGTGCGAATAGTGCAAAAACAAATGATGCGATATTTCCGTAACGGAGGAAGTATTAAGAATAAATTAAAAGAATCTCTAAACTTTTAAATAGATGCAAGAGTCAACGGTAAAAAAAAAAAAAAAAAAAAAGTAAACATTCAGGACCAGAAGAGACTACTCCATAATAAATTTAAGACAGAGGCGTTCTATTCCACGAGTCCTTTTCTTGAAAACAAATGAATGTATTTTGCTTGGTGGAAATAAGGTTGTGAACTGACTCAACCCGATGACAAGGATTTTGGATCTTCTAGAGTTCTAAAATAACTCTATGTTACCCTTCTCAATGTAATTTAATTCTTTTTAAATATATAAATTAATCATTAATGTACTATATTTCAATTTTTCACACACTATATTCCACTTTTTATAAAATTCCTATTTTTAGTCAACAGAGTAGTACGAACTATGAATTATATGAAGGTGGAAAATAGCAATATGCTTTGATCGTTGAAATCCTGAAATTGGAAGAATTAAAAAAGGAGAAAAGGTTGAGTCATGATAGGAATAAAAAAAAAGAAAACACCCAAATTTGTTGTGCTTGGTAATCGAATTTGTGACCTAGGCGAAAATTGAGTTTTACAAAAACCTCCGATATCCACTGCAAGTCTACAACATCCCTCATCATATATTTCTGTATTGCAGATTATATATACTTTCTCTATCTCAAAATTATAGTCCCGTTTTATAAATTGGATGTTCCAAAATTATAGGCTTGTTTCTAACTTTGGCTATTAAGGTCTTCACTTTCTCATGTACTATATTAATTTAAAATATATTAAAAACTCCACCCATGCACTATATTCCATACGGAGTAGTCCTTTATTTTAAAATTTTCGCTTTTTTTCGTTTTTTCTACTTTGACTTGTGATAATATATATTTTTTGCTCCAATTATAACAGTTGTTTTAAAACTCTAAAACATCCAAAATCTTTGTCATCGGGTTGAGTCAGTTCACAACCTTATTTCCACCAAGCATTCCCTGAATGTTTATGATAATGAGTTTGCTTGGGACGCACTTAGAATTTACACACCTTATAAAACAGATCCAATTCCGAGTTTATATTGTCTGGTTGATAAACATGGAAACACAATTCGATTTCAATTTCATAATAAAATCACATACTAAAACGTAATCTAAATGACTGATGATTGTATGCATATAATTTCGTAAAGTATACCCGATATAAATCTATATTTCCTCCGTTTAATTTTCACCAAAATCTTGTCGAATATAATATGTTTTGATTGTTTATCAGGGAGATTCCGACATCCCCTATTGTAAATTACAACCCTAGGTCAGATTCCGATTAACAGTGTCGAATAGTAATGTTATTATTATAATTATGAATTCAAATATAAAAAAACAATTAAGCAAAATGAAAAGAAATTTTTTTACTTCATTATTATAAATTTTTTGACGGGTCTCATTATTATCATCAAAGTCAAAACTCCTACACTTACTTTCGTTATTAGATTTTCATCATCATCATTAAAATCTAAATCGTGATTGTCATTCATCATTATTCATTCATCATCACCATCACCATCACCCACGGTTAACAAAATCATCAGCAACAACGACTAATTCAGAAGAAGCGGCATTGAACAACGAGCTGGCGGCCCGCTAGCGATCCACCCACGACCCCACCACCTATCGAGCCTCCTCTTCTCCTCCTTCAACTGCCCCACAACTCTGCATCCTCTCTCGCCCTCTCAAATCTCCTTCCCCCTCCTGTTGGTCTGCCGCTCTTTTCTGAAGTATATACTACATATTCCCTAAGCTAGAAGTGGACAAAACTTTAATTTGCTTTACAGTATGTTAGTGTCAACTATTATCATCTCGAGAGACAGATCAAGACAAAGTTGTCAGTATATGGCAGAAGCTTTGGCGTTACACGAAGGTATGCACGAAGCAATCCGTCTCGACATCAAAGATCTCTACATCGAAGGTGATAATATTCTGATTATAATATAATGGGTGATGATAAAGGTCGCAAGTTGCGACAACATTTAGTTGTCGCAATCTTACGTGTCGGAATTTAATTGGTACACATAGGTGTCACGTAGCTATGAAAATTTGTAAATAAGGTATTCGATATAAAGAAGGAAACAAATTAAAATATTAAGTTTTTCCTACCTTTTTTTGGAACATGTATAACATGTTATATAAGTTAAATATTTTAGTTTCCAATTTAAATCATGACACATAAGCATGCCATGTCATCATTGTGACACGCCTTAATGTTGCATATTGCGACCTTTGTCATTTTCGTAATATAAATACAATTAAAGGTGTTTGAAAAATCCCTTGAAAGCTCCAAAATATCATTCATGATATCAAATTACTCCCCCCAACAGTTTGGTAGTTTTCTCATCCAACATGTTTTTAGGGAAGCAAATAGAGCGGCAGATTGGATAGCAAATGTTGGTCACCTTGTTGTACACCCTATGCATATTAACCCTTGTAATAGCCCACAGTTAGAGTCCATTGTAAACGATGACTACTTAGGAGTTACCCTCGTGCGGAGGGGCTCTTAAGTAATTCTCCTTATCTTTATATATACTAGTTGTTGGATCGTGCGCTAACGTACACGATCCCCTAAGATATACAAATTTATATGTAGAAATATTACGTAAAAGACGAGCATTTACTAATTTATGGTAAAGGATAGAAAAACAATGTCAAAGTCGATACGCATGTAATTAATAAAATGAATCATAAATACGTTTACAATATAAGTCTCATAGAAATCTTAGCATCCACGTGCAACATTAAACTCTCGACAATTGTTATTGTAAAATCTTCTTAGATAAAATATTAATGAAATCATCCTTCAGAAAAGCCATAAATTTTACAACTGATAATTAGAGAACTAATAAAGAATAACAAAAGCCTGTAATTATATTGTCGCGTCCTCGATTGTGATATACGGAATTTAGACGCTCGTACTATGGAGAGAACTCATAGATATACATCTAAGGTAAGATGAAAGAGAACAGACTACTTTAATAGATATTTCACTCATAGGTAGGGCACCATTTCCCACTTCAAGCATCCATGTAGATAATGCACCTAATACTTTGATGCTTTCACCCTTCAACATGAGGTCAAAAGCCTTGTTGATATCCTCGAAAGAGACTTAAGTGTAATGAATTTCTGCATCATGTCATAAGTTTTCTTATGACCTCATATATTAGTAATTGAAAAGTTGTTTCTGAAAGGGAGCAAGATTGGAATTCTTACCTTGTTCATGTACTTCTTCAGTGTGAGGCTTATAGTTTCTGAAAAGTTTGATGAGTCTTTTGTTGGGGACAACCGGACAACAACAAGAACAACACCTCAACCCTGAAGTCAGATCAAATCCATACAACATTAAATCAATATATTCGATCTATAGTCCGAAACTTTATACTATAAGGTATAGAGGCAGGGGACTATATTCTAATGTTGTTATGAAGTTACCGAGAACATACGTCATGAACACATTCAAAAGTGGATGTGATGAATTAACTATTTCCAGTGCATTCAACATTTCTGTCCACACCTCCATGGTCATTTCAGCAATTACCTAACGAAAGATGCACAAAGATGAACATGAATCAGTTAACTACGATAGCAGAAAGGTCATTTTATGAAGTTTTAGGGTAGCAGAAAGATAGTCACGGTAACAGAAGCACTATATTTTCTACATTATTACTCACCAGTACTCAGAAGTACAAGTTTAAGAGTTAATGAAGTATCTCCTACATAATCTGCACATACCTAATAAATAATTGTCTATTGAAAGACAACACATAGATTGTCTAAAATGCTTATAATCGATGCAGCCTCCAATAGAATCTGAAACACAAATATAGGGTCCATAGCAGAGTTTTACTCAGTTCTATATTGTCAGATCTTCACGGAAGGTCACGATTCATCAATGTGAGATTAATCATATTGATTCAATGATAAATCTTTTAGCTCCAAATCTCAGCTTCGAAACAACCAGATATAGGGAAATTTTGTTGATTTTCCATATGAAACTCTCCACACAAGGAAACATAAAGCTTAACAAGCCACAAGAAAACTCGCTTGGCTCAACTACTCAAAGACCAACTAATTTTCTTATGCTTGTTAGGGTTCTAAAAATAGGAAGGGAACTACTCAAGGACCATCGAGGTTTGATAGTACTACATGAATTTTCAAATATATCTAGACAGAGTGTTACCTTCAATTTACTCCATAGGCATAGCACAGACACTATGAAAGCCAACTTTGCTTCTTTTATTTTTTCCAGGGAAAAAGCCAACTTTGCTTCTTTTTTTTTTTCCAGGGAAAAAGCCAACTTTGCTTTGATTTTTGAGATGAGATCAACTTCCCTCCATATATATCATTAATCTCTTAAAACAACTCTGGATCGAAGGAATTTCTTAATAACACCCAGATCAAGATCATCATCTAATGACGGTAGCGCAACGCCGCAACACATGGGTTTAATCGAGTTTCATGGTACGACAGATTCGAAACCATTGTTGAAGGTCTGGCAGGCTAAAGATAAGACTGTCCTGCATCAAAATTTACAAGAAATAAAATACAATGTCTCAACAAAAAGATGGAAAGGTTGAATATTTCATTTACTTCAAATTCAGTGGTGCTTAATTACAAAGTCAAAGATAAATCATGTATTTCATCTTTAAGCAAGTAAACCGAAAATAATGGCAATATAAGAAACTAAGAACATATAACTACTTCCTATCCTAGAGACCTGAATCCTTTTTATCTCCTGGAAATTAATCATGTTTTTTTTCTAACTGAGTTATGCATCTGACTACACCACAATTAAACAAACATATATCAAGTTTTGACATAGCATATCAGCAATCTGAATTGAAGTATGAATGACAATATCATGAGAAGTTTAAGATACCTTGCACAAAGAGGGATCAAGCGCTCGCCTTAGACCTCTATCTCAGCTTCATGGGTTTCATTTCCTTTCGTTCTTTTGTTAAACCCAAAGCCAAACCATTCATCGAAACCAGAGAGATAAAAAAAACTGTCACCCAAAACGCGCACCCATTAAGTCAGGTAACTAAAATTATAGCAACATTTAATGAATTTTGGCACTATAAAGACAAAATCTTAATTAGTACTCAAACAAGCACATGAACATAACCATCTCAAACTGAAGCATGCCTATTCTTCATGCAAACCCCAAAATGGAATAACATAAAAGTACATCTCATTTAACTCAGGAGATACATCAAGATCATAAAATGGAGAATGCTTCCTTTAAGTAAGAAGGCAAATTTTGAGTTGAACTTTGAGTATCATGTATGATTAAAGTTCAACGGTTATAATTTAGCTTGTATTATTGCTGAAACTTTCTTGTATAGTTGGCTTACTGTCCTCTTAAGAAGGAAATATTGACTGTATTCTGTAAGTTTTCTTCTCTTATTCTGACTGAATTTTGCTTGGTTTTCTTGATTCCTTGGGCGATAGGTGTTATGAGTTAAGTGAAGCTTTGTTCTTTAAATTCAGTAAGTTTTCGTCTGTTGTTTTGATTGGATCATTCCATTTAAATGATTACAATTGGATGATATGAATTAAAAATGAAAATATTTAGTAACTGAAGGACCAACCCAATGCAAAGACCCGAAGAAAATTTTGGAAGAACAATTATCAAGGATTCTGACAGTTTGGTAAACATTAAGGTCAAACATGTCTGAATAATGAACACTCTAACATGGTTCTTCAGTAGCCATGTACAAATCTCAAATAGCTTTAAGTAAGTTCAACTGATACTCCTGGTTAATGTGGAGTTATTCTTCCCAAAACAAATCTACATAGCTAAATTCACACGATGACAAGCGAGTAGTGTGTAAAGTAGTAGTAGTGGTGACATGGTTTACTAAAGGTGTTCATATAATATACCTTCCAATAATCTAATCAATTATTAAGAATAAATTTGGAGATACGCCATCATTTTACAAGCTATGACTCTAACAAAGCTACATTTATAGGTAAATCTTCTTAATAATAGAAACTTGCTTTACTCAGTCAAATTAAGAGTTAGTAAAGAACAAACAATTTTACCGTGTGAATCTTCTCAATATCAGGAAGCATATCATTCTTTAACTTCTTTCCAACGGAAGCTTCAATTCTGTTCTCGCTTTTCTGAATCTTTTCCTCGGACAGACACATGGACGTACATTATTTTTTCATAAACTTGATGGCAAATCCCAGCCAAAATTCAGTGACTACTCATATCAATAATTAAAGCTTTTCCCAGCAACAATAATTCTAACAGAATAAAGGCTGCATACAAATTGAGGACCGGTAGATTGTATAAGACCAATTTCAGAGTAACTTTTTACTCGGAAGGTCCTTCTGAATGAAAGAAAATAATAGAAAGGAAATTTTTTGGTAATCCACATGTAACTCATATAGGTGACCACATCCTACATTTAACAATCAGTTACACTCTGAAAGACTGGCAGAACGTATAATATAATTGGTTGCATTGTTGGATAGTGGTCTGCATGAGGAGCTTACCACTTTTCATGATTTGTTTTGTTTTTATCGTTGTCGTTGTAGAATAGCGGAATCCAATCATAAAAGCATAAGGGTCCACCTTTCTCTGCATCCGGCATGAAAATTCATAAAGATCATATCATCACAATAACTGTCGTGTTTTTTGGCAAAACAAATCATATCTACAACAAGCATAAACCGACAACCTGAAGTTCATCTGGAGAGATACTCTCTTGTGGTATAGCTGAGTCTACTTGCATTTCAGGAGAGCCTGCAATAGCATAGAGTCTTCCTTCGACAGTGAGAACCCAACGCTCCCTCTTAATATCCTGTAAATTGCCAAAAATACATATCCGCTATAAATCATGCAAACAAACCCAAGAAAATCTAATCTAGTATCATGTACAATTACCAAACATATATTAGAGATAAATAACATAAATACACAATAAAATCCAAGACAAAAACTTCTCGAAAAGCATAAATCCATAGGCCTGGATTCCTGGAAACAAACACCTTTTTCCTCATCCATGCAGTTAAACAAACTGACCTAATTGTACAAATAGGCACTCTAGTCCCTCTTGCATTAAAAAAAACAGACCTTGAAACTCCATCTGTGTAGCCACATTTTCTCCTCTTATTACACGAAAAGTTCATTCTACATACATTACTAAGATGATTTCTACTTTCCAAAATAGCTTATTCGATTAATTCGCCAAGATAAGTGAGGATTTCCAAACAAATTCCCACAAGTACCCAAATAATTATTTGTCTCAAAATAAACTCCATAATTCAGCTTCATAGAAGTAGCTAAACCACAAACATACCGTTCACTAAGCAGTCCATCAGTTCCAGAGTTCAGCAAAAGCAGTAACGCGACAGGCACAGACACATATTCCGATAAATAGCACAATAAAATCCAACAAAAAACCTCCCCAAGAGCATAAGTCTATAAACCAAGTTAGATAAACTGATCTAAGTTTGCAAATAATTTGCCATCAAAAATATACTTCGAAAAAAAAATTCACAAAAAGAGAATTTCAAAAGGCCTTGAAACTCCATCAAATCATCAATATAGCACAGTTTTCTCCTATTATTACACAAAAACATACATTCTACATTCTAAGCTGATTCTACCTTCCAATTTGTCGACATAAATGAGGGATTTCAAATAAATTTCCCAAATCACATTTCCAATTAATAAAAATATTCAAAAGAAACTGTAAAATTCAGCTTCAAAGAAAAAAAAAAGATGATCGCTTAAATACAGATGTTTCAAAATTTTCGATATATGTTCATTAATTGTGACTACGCAAATTATATTAAGTTAATATAAATGGTTGTACTCTACAAGAATGGACAAGTTAATATAATTGACCAAGCTTAATAACATGTACTTGAAGACCAAGCTTAACAATAGATTATAAAAGATATCAGTGACATTGTGCACAAGTCAAACAAGTCACAGGGACAATCAAGTTATTAAAGATACAAGATTAAGTCTCGGTTTATACGGGAACATTCGGCTAAAAACTCACTATATAGTCGGATAATTGCTTGTTCATGCCAACCTTCCATCCATCTTTGGGATTTGCATTTACCGAACCAACTATTGAGTCCTGAAATAAGAATTGGAGGTGAAATATGATCAATAAAGAGATCGCTTATTAGTTATATACATCACTCAAGGTAGCAAGAACTAAACCTGGAGAAGTTTGGAGTTCAACTTTAGCTTAGATGTTGAATCTGCCACTAAAAACTACAATGAAAATATTAAAAAGTTATATTTTTAAAATATCTAATATGAAAAAGTTACCAATTGATAATCATTTGCTTTCCATGGATATTGCACGAGTGGATAAAAATACAGCACAAGTAATGCTAATGTTAACACCGAAATATGTAATTTGATCATCATTAATACATTTTTCTGGAAAATAAACTGCTCACTCTGAATTCAGAAAATTGAGAAACTGCTCACCTTTTCACACACAATCAACTACTCACTCTGAATTCAGTCAACTGATTTGCTTCCGCAACTCCAAAATCCTACAGATCATGAAAATTAATCAACAAATGATCACACCCTGAACCAAATCTCTCAACCCCACAAAAATCGAATCACGTGTAAACCAAAAATCCAATTCCTAAAAAAACACATTTAAACCAAATTCATAGTTTGGATTTGAGATGTCCAAAAAAATCCCCAGAATTTCAATAAATTCACATGAACAAGAACCCTATTATTTTGGATTTGATAAATTCCATTAATTTACAGATCGACAAACAAAAACCACGAAATTAAAGAGAATATTTGATAATTGAGTTGGTATGAGTTAAAACAATAATAATTAGAGAAAGAAAGTTGACTACCCAATCTCAAAATTAACAACTAACAAATACATGAATGACATCAATTAAAGAAGAAAAACTGTAAGATTAAGATACCTTGCAAAAGGACGGGGATGAAGTACGTTTGTGGTTTGCTTTAACAGAAGCCCTAGGGCAGAGGAGAGAGAAAGGAGCAGGGGAGGAGGAGAGGGAAATCGATGGGCCGAAAGAATCAGGTTAGGAGGAGAAGGAGGATATTGATGGGTGAAATCATGTAGCAGAGAAGAGAAGAGCAATGGAGGAGAGAGGAAGAAAAGGGGAGAGGAAGAGAAAATGGGAGCTTCAATCGTGGGAGAAGAGAAAAGGGAAGCAGGGAAAAGAAGAGGAAGAAAGAAACAACTGAAGTTTTTTTTTGGACACCCGCGTGTCATCATCATAAGGTTGGGGGTAGAATAGGAATGACACTATTTTTAAGGAAAAAATGACAAAAAAAAAAAAAACAAGAAGGAAATTAGGGGCGTAAATGACAATTAACTATTGTGTGAATAGTAAATGATGTTTGTGGCTTTAGAAGTGTTAAGATTAAAAAAAATACTCCATCTGTCACATATTTAAAGTCATATTTTTCAATCGGGCGTCCCAAAATTATAGTTCTGTTTCTATATTTTGCCATTTAGTTCTCCACTTTCTCATGTGCTATATTAACTAAAAATGCATCGAAATAAAAGTATATGGGGAAGAGAAAATAGTACTCCCTTCGTCTCTTAATACTCTGCACCGGTAAGACACTTGAATTGACTTATTAATTTAATGGGTGTTAGGTTATATTGGGGAATTTTTTTTAATATAGTTAGTGGGAAATGCGTAAGGGGTGGGGAGTGGGGAGTGGGGGTGTGAATTTTTAAATGATTTTTTATAGGGAATAGGGGTGTAGGTAGGTTAATAAGTAAGTGTAAGAAATAATATAATATTGGTAAAAAAAATTCATTTATAGAAGCGATGCAAATATTAAGAGACGACCCAAAACGGAAACGCAAGAAGTACATGTCAAAATGAATAAAGTACATTTCTTTTTTGTTTTGTGGTCCCAAATGAGGGAAACATGAGAAATACTTTATGTTTAAATAAGGAAACAAGACTGTAATTATGGGGTGTCCGATTTAGAATATAGGACTATGATTTTAGGACATTTTACATGTACTATATTCTACTTTTTTATACAAATCAATCATCAATGTACTACTCCCTCCGTCCCTTAATACTCGACCCGGTTTGACCGACACAGAGTTTAAGGTACTTGAATTGACTTATTAGTTTAATAGGTAGTAGGGTATTATTTTAATGTAGTTAGTGGAAAATGTGTAAAGAGGTAGAGGGGGGTGGGTGTGTGGGGACCTCATTCTGATTTAGTGATCTGTTACCTGCTTATGGAAAAAAATGATAGTGGGGCATAGTTGGGGAAAAGTGGCGCTAAAACCACAATACACGTTCATTCCTCTAAAATTGGGGGGGGGGGGGGGGGGGGGAGTTCCAAAAAAGTTCAGAAATTACACTTTTCCCTCTAAAAAATGGGGGAAAATTCTAAAACAAAGCCAACAGTAAAATGGGAAAATTTTTACACACTTTCCCTCTTAAATTTAACTAGGGCTCCGTTTGGTAGGGTGTAAAACGTTTTCATGGAAAACGATTTTCCGCTTTTCAATCATTTTACGTTGTTTGGTTGAAAAACAATTTTCCATGACTCCCTCCAAGGTGGGAAACCCTTTTCCATTTGAAAGGGAGGGAAACCACTTTTCCTTCTTTCCACCTTACCTCCCTCTCCTTTCTTCCCTTCAATCTTTACCATCTTCTCCCACTTTCCTTTAAGTTACCAAACAAAGGAAAACTAATTTGAAATTGTGTTTTCCCTTGAAAAATGTTTTCCATAGAAAATCATTTTACAATTAAAACGTTTTACGCTTTACCAAACGGAACCTAGAAGTAAACCCTAAAATTTGACCACTATAAATAGGCTCCTCTCATAAATGCTTTCTCCTCTTTTCTCCAACTTCTCCAACACTTTGTCAACCTGAAAATCAGTTTAGAAAAACAGAGGAAAAGAGGGAAAAACAAGCATCATTTAATTATTTGGGGAAAAACAAGCATCATTATCGTTAAAAAGAGGGAAAAATCAAAATTTTCTTCCTCTGTTTTCTGAACTGGAGCTTGAACCAATTTATCCATGAACAAACCTCGACAACTGCAAACAAAACAACTCATCAGAATCGACTGATTCTTTACAAATATTTGAAAAAATTGGAGCAAAAAAACTAAATCATCTGGAAAATGAGCGAGATTTTTTACAAAAAAATTGGAAACTCACAAATCAATACTCCTTAAGGGGGCGTTTGGTTGGGGGTTTTCAGGAAAGGGAAAGGGAATGATGGGGTTTCATTCCATTTGTTGTTGTTTGTTTGGTGGTTTTGTCATTCCCTTTACCCTATTTTTTTTTTCACTTACCCCCAAATCCCTCTACATTGATACCCTACCACCCCCCAAGGTTTGCCATTCCCTTTACCTTGACCACTCTCTATAAATAAAAATTAATAATTAATAATTAATAATTAATAATTAATAATTAATAATTAATAATTAATAATTAATAATTAATAATTAATAATTAATAATTAATAATTAATAATTAATAATTAATAATTAATAATTAATAATTAATAATTAATAATTAATAATTAATAATTAATAATTAATAATTAATAATTAATAATTAGTAATTAGTAATTAGTAATTAGTAATTAGTAATTAGTAATTAGTAAGTAGTAAATAATAATTAGTAATTACTAATTAATAATTAATACTTAATAATTAATAAGTAATAATTTGATACTTAATAATTAATAATTAAAATTAATAATTAATAATAAAAATTAATAATTAACAATTAACAATTAACAATTAATAATTAATAATTAATAATTAATAATTAATAATTAATAATTAACAATTAATAATTAATAATTAATAATTAATAATTAATAATTAATAATTCATAATTAATAATTAATAATTAATAATTAATAATTAATAATTAATAGTTAATAGTTAATAGTTAATATTTAATAGTTAATAGTTAATAGTTAATAGTTAATAGTTAATAATTAGTAATTAGTAATTAGTAATTATTAATTACTAATTATTAATTAATAATAAATATAAAAAATGAATAATAAATAATAAATAATTAGTAAATTAATAATACATAATTAATAATAAATAATGAATATTAAATAATAAATAATTAATAATTAATAATTAATAATCAATAATGAAGAATAAATAATTAGTAATAAATAAAAAATAAAAAATAAATAATAAATAAAAAATATTTATTATTTATTATCTTACTTAGGAGAGAGAGAGGGGAGAAGAATGGACAAACCAAACAACATTCTTAAACAAAAAGTTTTCATTCCATTCTCCTTAATTCCCATTCTCATTCTCATTCCATTTCCCCTTCTCCAACCAAACGGCCCCTAACACTCTCAGCTTCATCAGTACGGAGTACAAATAAAATGGAAAATGCGCGAAAAATTGGAAAATCACTATCAAATACAAAATAAAGGGCGAGTTTTTTAAAAAAAAAATGGAGAATCACAAATCACTACTCCCTAACACCATCAGCTTCATCGGTTCCAAAAAAATGGAAAATGAGCAAAAATAATGGGAAATCACAAATCATCAATAGAAAAACTAGTATTATGGCCCAGGCGATGCCCGGATTATTACGTGTATAACAATTAACTATTATATTCTTTAGTGAAATTGTGTTTGAATTCTTTTTCAAAAGATAATTATTTAATATTATATTAATAATAGTTTTGCAAAGATAACATGAAAAAGGTTATAGTTCAATTGGATTGAGGGGAGAGTGACACATGGCATGTAGACGTTTGTAGAAACGTTTTTTAATATATAGTATAGATTCACATCATTACATTAAAAACTAAAACATGCATTACAACCAGCAACTAAGACATTAAATTCATCATTACATTAAAAACTTAGAGTAGGGGTTGAATATTTTATTATATTTTGTATGGAATATGGGGTAGGTGGGTTAATAAGGGAGGAGTGAGAAATAATATAATATTGTTAAATATTTCCATTTTTAAAAACAGTTCAAGTATTAAAAGCGGCCCGATAAGAAAAACAGGTCAAGTATAGTATAGATTCACATCATTACATTAAAAACTAAAACATGCATTACAACCAGCAACTAAGACATTAAATTCATCATTACATTAAAAACTAAGAGTAGGGGTTGAATATTTTATTATTTTTTGTATGGGGTAGGTGGGTTAATAAGGGAGGAGTGAGAAATAATATAATATTGTTAAATATTTCCATTTTTAGAAACAGGTCAAATATTAAGGGCGGCCCGATAAGAAAAACAGGTCAAATATTAAGGAATGGAGGGAGTATATTACATTATTCTTAAAACTCGTGTTTTTAGTTTGCTTTACAGTATGTTAGTGTCATCTATTATCATCAAGACTATAATTTGCTTACAGTATGTTTTGTGTCAACTATTATCATCTCGAGAAAGCGAAAGAGGATGATATGAGCTCAGCTGACACAGACAGATCAAGACAAAGTTAACATCAAGTTCTTTACAGTATGTATATACTAACAGAGAGACAAAGTTAACATCAAGTTCAACTGTATATATCATGTCGAGAGAGACAGCTGCTGCTGACACAGACAGATCAATAAAGCGGCTAAGTGAACAACTACTGCATCGCGAGGGTTGCTTGACATGATCAGTCAGGATTCAGGCAAAGACTTGCTGCCTCACAAACTGCTTTAAGGTCTTCATATTCAAAATGCTTCACTTCTTTCTCTACCACATAGGGCATTACCTCAGGTACCTCAAGGTACTCCCAAGCCTGAAACAAGAGAATATATATCAGTGTAAGCTAATTTAATTTAGATTGTGTTTCTTTTGTTTTCCTTCAGATAACTTGTACAATTAATGTCATACCAAGCTTCTTGTAGACACTAAATATCTTACCTAAATGCTAGATGGCGTGCCTCAAATAAGGATAGCACCATTACTATCTATGGCAGATAAATTTTTCTCTAACCTTGCAATGATAGTCTTCCAGCCTTCATAATCAACCAGCTGTAAGAAGAAAAGTTTGACTTTGTAGTTATTGGATCAATTATCAAAATATCAAGCATTTAAAAAGCTACCTAATTAATAATGTTATAACATCCCCATAAACTAAACAGAATGCATAGGAAATAAAGAAACTAAAGTAGACACTAAATATCTTACCTTGGGTGAAAAGTCTTCAGTAAGATATACAGCACTAGAATTCAGCTCGGATATAGTAAATGGAGGGTTGAGTTCCGTATGAAGATCTCTCAATCCACGAGCGATACCAATTATGATTTTCAAGACAGCTGGCAGCCTTCTCCATCAGCAAACATGACTTCATTTCAAAATAGCATCATCAGTACTTCTGCCGATTTGTAGGACAAATACAGATAACTAGAAAAATGAGAAGTTCACTTACAATGCAGGTGCTCATATAAAGTTCTGTTACATGCATATTCAAAAACAAGCATTCTTGTGAATGGAGGACTCTCTCGGCAATACCCTAAGAGCTTACCAGCATTCTCATGATTTAGTCTTGCTAAATCTGCCACCTGAATCAGGGTATAGTTTAAATAAGTAAGAATCCAAATATATTTAAACTTTCAATAAATCAGGACAAAACAGAATAATGAAGCAGTACCTCTCTCTGGAAATAAAGCTCGTGATAGCCAGTCCACTGCTCTTCTTTGATGCAAAAGGATATCACAGCAATCTGAGATCCACCTTCAATGTTGTTAAAGTCTTCACAAGCCACTTCAAACTCAGAATCAGCTGTTTAGTTATCAGAGAACAGAAAAATCAGCAAATAGCTTCTGGATGTTGTTCAGAGAGCTGGAGATCGTAGTTGCTAGAGTGGAAAATTTACGAATACATACTGCCAAGCGTTCTTTGTCACTTCCAGATTTCTTCCAAGGGATAATCATAGATGATTTATTGTTGAATCTTTTGTAAGTAGTTATCAGGGCAGTGATTAAGAGAGTACCAACCATGGTCCCAGTTACAATTTCTAAAGCTAAAAGCCAAGTAGGTCTTGATTTCTGGTGCTTGGTTTCACTTTCTCGAGACTTGCCCTTTGTGTTGGCACTAGGATTTGGATGGCCTTTGGCAGATATTGCAGCTCCTGAGATAAGCATATAATACATTATGATTTTTCCAAATTGAGTATGAAATCACATATATCCCACTACCATATTTAGCCACCTCGAAAGGAGGTTCTAGCATTTGTTGCATGAATTGCGAGTGTACAAGAAAGGTCTAGACACTAAATGATAAGAGTTTTCCCAAAGAACTTCAATTGTGCGTGCACATTAAATGATAAGTATTTTAGTGTATTTCATATTTTTTCTTCACAGTTTTCCACTTCAGTGATGCAATTCTTACACCCTCTTACTTGGAGCCAAGGATGACTAAGGAGATAGTCTTGATTGGTTAAGGTAAGAGAAACAAATAAACCAGATAATGTTCCAGTTTAGCTTCTACATACCACATTGTGCGTCAGAACGCTGTTTTGAACTCTTTTCATCAAGACAGTTACCATGAAAGCTTGCACTGCAGAAGATGTAAAACAAAGTCAACCCTAATTTTCATAAAAGAGAAATCTACAATGAAATTCCCTTGGAACAGAGAAGAGCTTATCATTTTTATACCCACCTTGGCAGATGTAGCAAGCATTTCGGGACTATGCCACCAAAGAAGTTGTATGACAAATCAACAACCATTAGCTGAGGCAAGCTACAAAGACCTATTACATTCCCATTTGATGCAAACCTGAAAACCCCAAAACCAAGATGGCAACACAACTTGAATACTGTACATAAAATGAAAAAAGAATAGTTACAGGCATTGGATAATCGAGCCTAAAATATAGAACATACGAACTTAGAACTAAGAGACAGATTTTATAGATGCCAACTATTCTATCTTCAGGGTACTTGTATATTATCAAGAGTGCTAGTGCAAGTAACTTGTACTAATACTTCTTCGACTTCACCTCTCAGAACACACTTTAGAGGCTATTGTCAAACTTCTAGGTAGAGTGTCGATTGTAAACGATACTTACATTCCATGCATATTGGATTCAGAATTCGCATTGGCAAGACCAATTACATTTACTTGGAGCTTATTTCTGTCCAGATGAAGTTCCTGAAGAGATTTCGAATTGCCAAGCTCATGAGGTAGCATTCCGGTCAACACATTGGACTGTAGGTTCCTGCAAATTTAAAAAGTGCTACATTAGGAAACTAAGTAAAGAAAAACCACAAAAAACTACAATCAATTACACCAAATTATTCCATACATCTTCTTGATACTACTCAAGTTCCCTATTTCATGAGGTATCGACCCAGAAAACTGTTTTGCCCCAAGATCCATTGCCGTAATGTTATTCAATAAGCCAATTTCTTTCAAAATAATCCCAATCAGATGATTCCCATGAAGAATTCTGAAAAAAAAGTAAAATAGTTAATCCCATCAGTTTAAACTCACCAAAACCAAATTCACTAATTATACAAACATACAATTCTTGTAAATTGGTCAGTAAACCCAATTCAGGAGCAATAAATCCCTTCAGAGATGAACCAAGAATATTCCTGAAGAACACACAGACATACATTAAACAAAATTAAGCAAAAATCCATAGATTACCAATGATTATATAAAGGGGGGATAATTAGCTTACCATTTAACAACATGATCAGACCATTGACAAGGCGTTGCATCTAACCCGTTCCAATTAGCAAATACCAGATATGGGTCTTCTGGTATAGCTTCTTTAAATGCAGTTAAACCACAAACTGGAATTTAAAATAAAAATTAAAAAATTAAGCACATTCCTAAACTGGGGATAAATTTAAACCCAAGAAATTACATATCGAAGCCCAGAAACCCAAGTAAATAACGAACATATCGAAGCTCCAAAAATTTTGACGCTACCATTATCGTAGTTCACCACTAAATAATACGGAGTATAATCAAATTTACACCCAAAAAACCCACGAGAAGTAAAAACCCATAAATTAATTGACGATTTCTTTAGGAATCCGAAGCAAAACCCTAAGAAAATTCCGAACAAATTATGAACATAATGGAGCAAAAACAAAGAAACCCAGTTGATCTTTAGGATGAACATTTCGGCGATGTTCTTCAAGGTCTTCGGAAGTAAGGAATTTGCACTTACACAATTCACAAACAAACTTCGAGTGTCTGTGATAATTTGACTCATTATGGTCTTCGCCCTGTTTTCTTTTGAAGGTACGATTGCAAGCATAACAATGGTGAGGCATCTCATCAGAGCGGCGGGAAAATCGAAATTTCAGAGTTTTGGGTAAAAGAAAATTGGGCACTTTGGAAAAAAAAATCAGAGTTTCGAAAAAAAGAAGAAGTTGGCAGCCCAAATCAGATCCAGGTTAAGATTGGTATGGGTTATGCCTTTATATTAACTTGTCTCATTTTGGGCTGAGCTGAACCATTTCTTAATTATAAAAACAGAAAGCGGCAAGAATTGGGCTGAAAAACGGGTAATGGGAAATGGATTCATATTTAATTAGATCAGTTTGTATCATAGAAAAAATAAGTTTATATCAGATTAGGAAAAATAAATTCAGTTCGGAACAAATCAGATCAGAAAAAATAATTTAAGATCAGATCAAATGATGATTATTATTATTATTATTATTATTACTATTATTATTATTATATAAATCAAATGCTAACAAAGTCAAATATTTTACAAATAGTTAGTGGGCAGCCGAGATACAATCTGGGTTCCCACTCCCCAGGCTATAGCAAAGTCTATCCTAGTGAAAATACGAGTAGCAGCACGAGTCCCAATGTCCT
Source organism: Spinacia oleracea (assembly GCF_020520425.1). NCBI lineage: Eukaryota > Viridiplantae > Streptophyta > Magnoliopsida > Caryophyllales > Amaranthaceae > Spinacia > Spinacia oleracea. The sequence continues at coordinate 128,733,656 of NC_079492.1, forward strand.
GTGTCCTAGGAAACTTCTGAATCCGCTTCAGCAACGCAACAACATCCTTATCCAGCTCCCCCAAAGAAGAGAAAGAGAACGGAAGAAAGCCATAACCAATGGACCTGCAACGTGCTTCATACTTGACCCGTTTCCAAATAGCCGCATCAGCCACAACCCGGCCCGGAGCAAAGCCAGACAACCCAGACTGTGTCAAAGGAGATGATTCCGTCAAGCCAACACACATATCACAGCCCCGGTCCCAAAAGTAGAGCAACACGTCTGTTGGTCGGAGAGCTCCATCGTTCCCTCCAGTTAGACTAATATCAACCTCTTTTCGCGCCGAAATCCCAGAGCGATAACAAACATCAACAAGGGTATCCCGAACCATATTATGTCGATGTTTAATACCCACGATGCCAGCACATGACATCGCATGATCACCAAAGATGTCTCCCGCAAAGACCCTGGAATAAGCAGAACATGGCGCCGTAACAGAGAACAAAGGAACCCCCAACCGGTAACACAACACACATCGGTAAGCCTTAGCATTCATCGTCTACCAAAACCTGATGTGGGGACCGCACGAAGCCAAGCAGAGGTGTGATCTCCCTGCCGCGATTTCCACAACGCCGACTGTCGAGAAGATAAAGAGAAGGTGGATTCTGCAGATGCAGTAACCTTTATGAACTATATATCTGCCAATTTCTTCGTGATTTTAGGGGAAGCGACCTCACTACGGTTACTCAGAATGTCATACTCCACCGTTCTACTAAATAGACTCAACGCATCCTCAAATACTCGACCAGGACCAACAACACCAGCATGACGTAGAAGCTTTGTCTGCAAACCAAAAGACTGCAATCGAGAAGCAAAAAAAGCATAATGACGAACATCCTGCGGAATAAACACCAAGTCCGCCAAAAAAAAAGGTAAGGTGGCAAGACGCCACTACCAATCGCCAAAGCCAGGCCCCGAAGCAGTTACAATACGCTCCAAGGAAGATCGAAGAGCCTCGTCAAAAGTGCGCTGAGCCGCCTCAAAAATACCAGGAGGACATGTACGCAAAGCAAAGTAGAGTTTAGAAACTCCGGTACATGCCTTAAGTAACAATAGCTCACACTGAGGATCATCAAGCTGAGCAACCTTATCCATAAGCCCAATGGTCTTGGTCACCCTCTACATCACAAGCTCACCACTAAAAACTAGATTGGAACTAGCGGGACGACCTGTCAACTTAACACCATGCAAAGGACGAGCAATATCAGGAGGAAACACTACAAAAAATTGTACCATTAACGACGGGAAATCCCGTCGCTAAAGGCCAATAATCTTTGATTAATGACGGGATTTTCTGTCGCGAACCCGTCATAAAAGGGAGACGTTGTTTATGTAAAATCCCGACGTTAACCCATCGTAAAAAGACATTTACGACGGTTGTTCCCGTCTTTGTTTGGTTGTTGGCCCCGTCGCAAAAAGCTTTTGCGACGGAATTTTTGACCCGCTGTAATTAGGTTGTCGTTAAAGATACAAATTCTTGTAGTGAAAGACTCCCACAAGCCTGCTTCGAGGGTCCTTTGTAGGCCAGAAAACCTCGGTCTTCTCCACATTAAGGTGTAACCCGAGACAAGTCCCGTCCTCCATAATCAACTGCAGAACCTTCCCAACCACCAAAGTGTCACCAATAATAGTGTCGTCATCCAAATACCATGCCTGGAGACATACATCAACAGCGTCCCTGATTTTACAAACCAAGGGTTGTAAAACCAAAGCAAAGAGCAGAGGACCAAGGGGATCACCCTGCTGCTCCCCCTGAGATGACCATAATGTGTGCTCTCCATAATACAATCTGGTTGGAGTAGAGTAGCAGAATTCAACCCATCGCGAAATGCCAAGACAACGAAGTCGAACTTCACGTAATTATTATTGTTATTATTACGGTCTTTTTACCAAATGGTCCCGAGGTTTAACTTAATTTACCATATGGTCCATATACCACCCTGTTTTCAATAATTCACCATACCCCTGAGGTTTATATTCTGTTCATGAATTTCCCTTAATGACTAACACCGTCAATTTTTCGTTAGTTTTTCTTTGTTCTTCCCTTCTTTCTCGTCTCTCCCTACCTGTAATACCCCAGAATTTTAAAACTCGATTAACTAAGTTTAATTATTTTTATTAGCTTAAAATTCATTTTGAATCATAATTTCGTACTTTATTAGCGAATTTACTTGAGAATTTTAATATTACTACACGATCTATTATTTTTCGGATTATAGAATTGAATTTCATATTTACGAGCAAAGCTACATTATAAATCCTACTGAGTGTTTCGTAGTTTTATAAAAAAATTTAAAACGTTTTTATTAACGATAGATTTATTTAGAAAAATAAATTTAGTTACTTACACTTTATATAAATTATTTTCGAAAATTAATTTATTCAATATCGTTATTCTATTTTCAGATTAATAGTAATTAAATTATGAAAACTAACAAAAATTCCTACATTGTAGGGTTATCAATTGATGAGTCATTCCTAATGTTCTATAGTAATTTTCACCTTCGATTTTGATGTTTGCATGCGGAAATTACTGCAACACTCAATTGTTCACTTGAATATGCAATAATCGAGCTTTATATTGAAGGTAATTGTTGCTAAGTTAGTCCAATTAGTTTTCTAGGTTTTCAATTTTTGTAATGTTCAATGCGTTTTTTGAATTTTCGTAATTTAGCCTATGCACATACATCACCTAACCTTACGGTAGATGTGAGGATTTGGTTGTTTGGGTTATGCAATTATTGTTTGTTTTGCACTGAATTGTAACAAGTCCTCGAAGTCTTCTACTTCTTCTGTGACTTCCTGACAGTGGCTAATTGAATTCACTGAAATTCAATGTGCATAGGCTTGCCAGTTATTTCTACTTTGATTTTGTTATTTTGGGTTGACTTCTCAATTCTAGGTCTGATTTGTTTTGGTTCAGTGATGTTGCCCTGCTTAATTATAGTGAGGATTACAATACTGTTTAGTTTTTCCTCTGTTGTTGTTGTTAAAGGGATGAGTGAATGACATGCTTCATGTTGTTGTTCAGTAGATCAGTCTAGTAATAAGGTAATAAGATAAACCCATTTATTTGTTGTTAGTTAGTAAATGGCTGAACAGAAGTTGAGGGTTTGGTTTAAAAAAGAGTGACATGATCTGCAGCATTTCAGAACTCTGGCTCTTGTCATATTGTTTAAGTACATTTTATAAAAATATGATATACTTTCATGCGGTCATGCCTCATTATATCATACCTTATCTTCACTGTCACGGTCACCGCTATTCAACCGCATAGGATTTCGATTTCCTAGTGCTAAAGGTTTTCTTTTTTGAATTATTTTAATAAGAATGACAGGACCTGTTCTAACAACAAAGAGTTGTTCTGAATTATACTGCATAAAATAACTACTCCCTCCGTTTCTAATTAGTTCACTTTTTACGAAATTTCCATCATAGTTCTTTCTCAGTCATTCCAAACCATGTTGTTTGGCTCTGATTCTTTTCAAGTTGAAGCTTGTTTCTCAATGAGAGCATGTCCTTGTTGTACGAGCTTTACTACATCTTGTTCTTGCAAGGTAGGGCATTAGGGACTAGATGGAATTTATACTTGAACTTTGTAAAAGTGGGGATGGTTTGCTGAAGCTAGCTAGAATTTTTTTTCAACCAGCATTAAAAAAAGAACAAAACGGTTGCTAGTATTGTTGACGAGACAATAGTATGTTGGTTTAAGTAGGTGTATCTTTGCCTTTTGTATAAAGTCAAAGTTTTCAAGGGAGTTAATGATCTTTACAAACCTTGTAATTTCTTGCCTCTTTTCTTAATGACTGTAAGTACTGTATCAGTTGTAGCGTTGCACAAATCTGACAATGGTCATGATAATATTGTGTTCCCTTTGTCTTTTCTAGTTTTCTTATTGATTTTCATAGATTTTCTAATGTTCTAATCAACGTTGTATTACGCGTTGAATATTACTATAGCTATACAATGGTTTCACGATCTCCTATGCTGTAGTATTGGAGTATATAGTCACTTGACAAAGCTGACTATCAACCAACAACACAGGTTGCAGGGGATCTTACTTTTTTTGGTTTTTGCTTTACTTTTGTTGATCCTTTTAAAACCACTAGCCTACTATCTCAATAGGTAGAGCATTGTACAAATGCACAAAAGATGTGGGTTCGAATCCCACGTAGGATAATCTTCACTTTAAAGTTCGGGTTTGTTAATATTCAAAACTTGCTCATTGTGTCTAAATGAGCAAATATTTGTGTGACCTTCAGAAAATTTTTGTGTCTGCATAATTCATGCGTGAAATTGTGTTTTAAGCTCTGTTTTTTATGCTTTGACAGACATGCATCAGAACCTCCTATGCTATAAATTGCTTTCCAGCACTCTGTGGTTGTACCACCCGAGGAGCTTTAAAGTTCAGGATTGAGTTCTGCAAGTAGGTATGGTTGTGGCAGCTGTATTTCAGAATGTTTTTCTCACTTTTCTTATCTTGACTCTTGATCAAAGCTCCTTCTAGTTGTTATTCCAGAAATTGTTTCAGAAAAATACTGAATAACCGGAGCTTCAGATACCAGGCTCAATCTTGATAGTTCTCTCGAAGCAGGCATATAGTATTGCTGCATATGATAAAGGGTTAATTTGTTACATTATCGTAGGTTATTCCAGACATAGACAATTAAGGCAGCGTAAAAGAATTACCTGGATGGAGGCTAAAATCAAGGGGATGAAAATGACCAAAACTTCCTAGGCAACTGTGGACATCACATCAATAATTGCCACAAGTTTGGTTGTGAGGAAAAAAATCCATCAAGTAGGGACGGGATTCGAGTCTCCATGGCAGTTTGATCAGTTGAGCACTATGTGGGAGGAGGAGAATCAAACTAGTTAGTTAAAAAAAAACACTTGAATCTAGTGATCATCTGTAATACGCACATCCCAAAAGAATAAATGTCAACTGACTCGTTACATTTTTCCCATACAACATTTTTTATAGTTTACACAAATGAGCAAATATGTTTTTGCTCATTTTTTATAGTTTACACAAATGAGCAAATATGTTTTTGCTCATTTTTTATAGTTTACACAAATGAGCAAATATGTTTTTGCTAATTTTTTTATAGTTTACACAAATGAGCAAATATTTTTGCTCATTTATAAAATTTTAAAGTTCGGGTTTGTTAATATTCAAAACTTTTGCTCATTTTGTCTAAATGAGCAAATATTTTAAAATCTCAGATTACTTAACATTCAAAAAAAATATAAATGAGCAAATATTTTTGCTCATTTTATATAGTTTACACAAATGAGCAAATATTTTTGCTCATTTTTAAAATTTTAAAGTTCGGGTTTGTTAATATTCAAAGCTTTTGCTCATTTTGTCTAAATGAGCAAATATTTCAAAATCTCATATAACTTAACATTCAAAAAAAATTAAATGAAAAAATATTTTTGCTCATAAAATTTTAAATTCCGGGTTTGTTAATATTCAAAACTTTGACAAAATGAGCAAATATTTTAAAATTTCAAATTACTAAATGAGCAAATATTTTAGACACGATGAGCAAAGATAGCAAGGCTACGCTTCCCACAGAGAATTCTCTACCAGTCTTCTATCCAACAGCGCTGACTCCCCCCGATCGGGCTTAGATTAGAGCATTTCACCCGAGAATATTAACAAACACGAACTTTAAATTTTAAAAAATGAGCAAAATATTTACTAATGAGAATTTTTTTTGAAGGTTACGTAATTTTAGATTTTCAAATATTTGCTCATTTAGACACAATGAGGAAAAAGTTTTAAATATTAACAAACTTGGACTTTAAAAATTTATAAGCGAACAAAAATATTTGCTCATTTGTTTAAACTATAAAAATGAGCAAAAATATTTGCTTATTTGTGTAAACTATAAAAAATGATCAATTTTTTTTTAATGTTAAATAATTTGAGCTTTAAAATATTTGCTTATTTAGATACAATGAGCAAAACTTTTGAATATTAACAAATCCGAACTTTAAAATTTAAAACATTAGCAAAAGTATTTGCTCATTTGTGTAAAAAAAAAAAAAGGAGTACATTTTTTGGATGTTAAGTAATCTTAGATTTTAAAATATTTGCTCATTTACACACAATGAGCAAAAGTTTAAAATATTAACAAATCCGAACTTTAAATTTTAAAAAATGAGCAAAATATTTGCTAATGAGAAATTTTTTTGAAGGTTACGTAATTTTAGATTTTTAAAATATTTGCTCATTTAGACACAATGAGCAAAAGTTTTGAGTATTAACAAATTTGAACTTTAAAATTTAAAAAATGAGCAAATAATTTGTTCATTTGTGTGAACTATAAAAAATGAGTAAATTTTTTGAATGTTAAGTAAGCTGAGATTTAAAAGTATTTTCTCATTTAAACACGATGAGCAAAAGTTTTGAATATTTACAAATTCGAACTTTAAAATTTAAAAAATGAGCAAATATATTTGCTCATTTATGTAAACTATATAAAATGAGAAAAAATATTTTCTCATTTGTGTAAACTATAAAAAATGAGCAAATTTTTTGAGTGTTGAGTAATTTGAGATTTTAAAATATTTGCTCATTTATGCACAATAAGCAGAAGTTTTGAATATTAACTAACCTAAACTTTAACATTTTAAAAATGAGCAAAAATATTGCTCATTTGTGTAAACTATAAAAAATGAGCAAATGTTTTTTAATGTTAAGTAATCTGAGATTTAAAAATATTTGCTTATTTAGACACAATGAGCAAAAGTTTTGAATATTAACAAACATCGACTTTAAAATTTTATAAATGAGTATTTGCTCATTTGTGTAAACTATAAAAAATGAGCAAATTTTTTTAATGTTAAGTTATCTGAGATTTTAAAATATTTGCGTATTTAGATACAATGAGCAAAAGTTTTGAATATTGACAAACACTGACTTTAAAATTTTATAAATGGACAATCATATTTGCTCATTTGTGTAAACTATAAAAAATGAGCAAAAATTTTTAATGTCAGGTTATCTGAGATTTTAAAATATTTGCTCATTTAGACACAATGAGCAAAAATTTAGAAAATGGTACCCGTAATAAAAGACCCAGGCTATCTCATTCTCTCTCCTCCATCTTTCACTTATCTCTAACTCTAATGGATACTTTCTCTCTCCTCCATGGCTCAAATTAATTTCCACAATTGTTGTAGAACAAAATCAACAAGAACACACAATTAGTAATGGGACTCAAGATTAATATAGTTTTCAGTTGTTAAACTAAGGGAACTAGTCTATTGTTAATTATCTTACTTCAACTACTGGAGAAATTAATATTGGGAAAACCAAGGTAGGAGATTGATATATGTGTTTTATATAGTGTTTTACCCCCGTCCCTTAGTACTTTATGCATCAAATGAGCTCTTAGGAGCCATTTTTAATACTAATATACGTTATTGAGTGTGCCTTGAGTTTCAGGTTTGATTATGAAGAAATTGGTCTTTTTAGACCCGTTTCATGGTGATTTAGGCCACTACACGAGCCCGAGGAAGTTCAGGACCTTTATCGTCGACTTTCGGGAGCCTTAAATGCTTATGGTTGAGCCCCGAGAGTTAGACTCGGTAATATGGGCGAAGGATATTGAAGATTGCAAATCGCCCTGTGAGCTGAGGGCGAAACGCGACCATCGGGCGAAAGGAAGAAAGAATTGAAGTCTTCAACGTGCGCCCGATCGGGCGATCGGGCGACCATCTGGAGCTGTTTTGAGCCTATTGCAAACCGCACGATCGGGCGGAATTTCGCCCGATCGGGCCGACTGTCGAGCACTTCGCCCGATCGGGTTCGCGAGCTTCTTTTCCGTTTTTATGCTTTATTTTAGGCAAACTATATAAACTAGCCTTTATTATTTTGAAGGACATCTATTATTCTAGTTTCTAATTACTTAGTTTTATTTGAGTTCTCTCTATTCTCTCCAAACACTTAGTTTTAATTTTAATCAAAGATTCAAGCTTTATTATTCCATTGTCCTTTAATTCGGTATTATTTCTGGCTCTAATTTAATTCATTGCTTTAATCATGTTTTCCATTATGTTAATTGCGTTGTTATTTATTATCATGAGTGAGTAGTTTAATTTCTAGGGTTTAGGGGATCCATGAATGCATGATTGGGATTATATGTGGACTTGGTTACTGATTGATTGATTATAATTTCTATAGCTTATTATTATTGCTCGTCAATTCTGTTCGGCCGGACTATTTTGATTTGAGTTTGATTAACCTTAGATTATGCGCCGAGAGGTATAAATCTGATGTTTTTGGTCTTTGGCATTAGATAGGAATTATTTCTAGTACGTAGCAAGAGCTCGATAGTTGTTCTATCCTAAGTAATTCATAAGATTCGAGAGATGCATGCTTTCCTAGTTATGATTGTTAATTGATTGTTATTGTCCGTTGTCCAATCCCGGTCTGCATTTATGGTGAGCCGCTGCCCTAGATTCCTTTAATATTGTTATTTTTCGATTTGATTACTTGTTTTAGTTTAATACACAAACCAATCCAACTCTTATTACCAGTAGTCTAGATTAGTAATTTAATAGTAGAAAGAACGCATGTTTCACTGTGGATACGATCCCTGCTTCCCTTGCTATATTTTTAGTTGGTGAACGTTAGGTTTATCTTTGATAGGAGTGCGATTTAGCCTGTCAAATTTTGGCGCCGTTGCGGGGGAAACGGTTTTATTTTCTGTTATTAATTGTTTTTCTAGATTATCGTTTGTTACTTCTCAAGGGACTCCTCACTACTACAAAAACACCTTTTCGTGTCGTCTCTAAATTGTCTTTAGTGTCGCCTATGGTGCGACTCTGAAGCTAGGGACTCTAAAACTTTTTGGTGTTTTGGAGTCGCCCCTTTGAGGCGACACGAATGTTATTATACGTGTCGCCTGTTATGGAAGAGGCGACACTAAAGATATATTTTTCAAAAAAATTAATTTATTAATTAATCTTTCCGAGTCGCCTATTATAAAAGAGGCGACACGAAAGGTACTTTTTAATTATTTTAAAAGAATTAATTAACCTTTAATGTCGCCTCTAATCTGTATAGGCGACACGGAAAATAATTTCCGGAATTATTTTTCTAATTTTTAAATTATACGAGTCGCCTCTAAAGTTTATAGGCGACACGAAAACATATTTTTCAGACATTTTTATTAAATTTGTTAATAATCGAGTCGCCTAATATACTAAGAGGCGACACGAAAGATGTTCTGCACCATAAACATGTATCAAAATTCAACAAAATAATAAAATATTTACTGCTGGGAGCATGGTAGAGGTGATTAGATGCTGACAAGTGAAACTTCATCACAGTTCAGACCACATATTACTGCTATTAACAAACAAGTTTCCATTTGTAGACTTCTTGTGCTACCTCTCAGGCATTTAAATGCTGGCCTCCGAGTTCATTCAGCTTCACGCGACTTGCTTGTGGACTTGCTGCCACCACAGAAAAATCCTGCATGCAGCCAAAGGAAAAAAATCAACAGATCGAGATGGATCGAGATGAAACTGTATCAGATTTTAGATGAGTAATTGAAAAAGTATTATGAATGTAACATTACTAGATAGTTACTCACATCTATTACGTAAATTCCCTGTTCAGGATTGGTTCTTTGTAGAAGTTCCATCACAACATCACGAGTGCACTGAGCATTCTGTGATTAAAAACCTACCAACAACGAACAAGAACACCTAGACAGTACAAAAAAATCGTCTAAAGATAACAAAGCTGAAAAAAGACACTACAGAGTAATTAACGCTCTTAGAACAAAATGAGGGAGAAAAAAGGTGATGATAACGGATAAGGTTATGCATAACAGGAATCAAACGAGTGTTATTGTCAGATTGCGGGGAGAACATGGTCTGAAACCATCATGTTAGAACTTATATGTGGAACTCATATTACAATAATACATGGTCGATTAACTTAGAATATTAACTTATAATTGCAATACCTATCAGTATATATGTTAACTTTCAACATAGACAAGGGTATTTCAAGAAGCACTAAACAGTTAAACTTAGTTTCCCAGGTAAGTTATCACATATCAGCTTCTCTATGCTTCACTTTGATCGATGATACTAGAGTGGCCTCGTTTTTAGTTAAGTTTTTTAACAAGATAGATAAGTGGCCTCGTTTTTAGTTAAGTTTTTATATCAAGAGAGATATATACTACTGATACTTTCCTCTCGATTATATTCTCGGACCAGGAGTATGAGACATCCTTAGCTGTCCTTCAATAGCTGTCAATATTAGTATGGGTGGTCAGCAAAGTTGCTAACTGTAGTCCAGTGCATGTGTAAAATAGTACTGTCATTCAAACTATAGTGACTCAAATACTTTCTACCTAATCCGTAGCGGGACCATGTATCCGAAAAACCATTCAGGTTTCTCTGGATCAGATCCCCACACACACACACATATGGACTTTTATGAACTAATGTGCATTTTAAAATACATATTATCATGTCAAGCAACTCATGTGCCAAATCATATGCAGAAGTACACTAATGGAAAACGCCAGAATGTCCACCAAAACTCAATAAAAAATCAGAAATAAATTCAAACTCAGCTTACATCAAACAAAGAAAACAACATTAACTCGTAACAGTTATGGGCTTCCAAACAAAGTAGAAGGCAAAAGTAGATAAAGACAAACACCACAACAACATATTCAACATCAAGGATACATAAATCGGTTAAGAAACACACAACTCGTCCTCACATCAAATCTAAAATTAATCACAGGTGGAATACTGAAGTTGGGACTACCTGCACATTTAAGCTAGTTATAAGTGAACTCGAAAACTCTAAAACTGTCCCCTGCATTAAGAATAATCATTCAAAGAAACAGAAAATGTATTATAGACTCCAGGGATACCTTGGTGCACTGGATATGGACTCCTAATCCCCATAGGACTTGACGCAGGGGCTTGGTTCACAGGATATAGGCTCCCGATTCTCATTGGAATAGAAGTAGGGTCGGGCCTGGCGGAGCTATAATTAGGATCTCCACCTTGATACACTGATGAGTGATGAGGTGCATAATTGCTGCTAAGATCATCTATATTATAATTTCAAGATAATTAATCTAAATATCTCACTTTATATATACATCGGTATAACATTGTTATTAGACTACCACATTTAACTTAAAGCCAAAAAAATAAAAATCTTACATATACTCTCTAAGGTAATTAAAAAATAGTTACAATAAATTAGTGTTGTTAGTCATATGTCTGATTTTACTAATTTCTAAGAGTTTCTATGATTTTTATATAGGGGAAAGAGTTATTAATGGCGCACAAGAAAATGCCTCAATTTCCTGTACCATGTAAGACAGAATGTTTGGTTTTTTTGGCTTTCACCTAGATTACATAAAAATGATATATCAATTGCAGAACTTAGGTCGGAATGCAGCACACCGAGACCATACTAAATGAAGGAAACAATTATCGAATTATTTGCAGTAATGCATTTTGTAAGTTTTCTTTCTCACTTTACTTAGGTCATCCAAATTCCTCAATAGTGAATAATAATACCTGCAGATCAGAGTGTTACCTGTCTGGCGGTCTGTCATGAGAAAAAATCCTTCCTGGTAAACTGAAATCTCAAGTCCAGCAATTTTCCAAATCCGAAACCTGCAATGCCATAAACAATCAAGGGCATGGAACAACGATGACCGTCCCTAAGAGAGTAAAAGAATGAGATATGCAGGAGAAACCACCACCTATAAAGATATTTTATTCAATACAAAGGCTAAGCAAGATTATTCAATACACATTACTTATATAAAAGGCAGAATCTACAGTGAAGTAAGGCCTTCCTAGCAATAGGCAGATCTGCTGGTTCAAAACAAGTGTAGGTTACATCAACAAGAGATTGATAATAGTTCTGAAAACCCGCATATCTTAGCAAAAGATGAATACCAATAGTTCAAAATACCATAAACACAACAAAACACCTTTTAAAGGTAACAACAGCCGCATCTACCCAATCAATTGTGTAACATGCTCATTTCCAATCCTAAAAACATGCACTATCCACGTGATGTCTCATTTCCCCCAATTACCAAAAAGGCACACATTTCATAATTGCTAATTTATGACAACAACACAAAGAAAACAGTAAATCGACTCAAAAGCAAGCATATTTAACAAGTCATCTGACTCTATACTATTCCACAATTACGGACTAAAACTTCTAATTCACTAAGTTCTATTAGAACTTTTTGACATAGAATTTTTACTATACACTACTCCCATCTGGATTTAAAGTCACATATATTAGGGGAAATATATATTCGATTTGGACTACAATGCCACATAGGGGAAATATATCATAAATACCAATAGCAATCAGGACAATACTCTGGAGGGACTCATGCCACCTTCAAAATGCTACCCTCATGTACCTAAAACCATAATCTAATCTCATTAAAGTTGCATCATACTACTTCAGAAGCTTCAATGGAAGAATTAGCTATACCCTCCAACTTAATTCCCCAAAACTCAACATAAATTAGATTAACCCCCAAATATTGATACACTAAAAAATGTTAAATTGAATCATAATTCGTAATTACATCAAAATCTCACATACATTATAATTAGAGCTGCCATACTATAGATCTACCCGGCATGATTCGACGCACACACAATCTGGACCAAAACCCCAATGTGACAGCTCTAACAATAATTGTTACCATTAAAATCAGAAAGATCACAATGCTCCAGAGTATCAATAAACCAACATTCACAAACTTTAATCATAAATTGAATTGATTAAAAAAAGTTCAGCAAATTAAAGATTGTATATTTAACTGAAAATTCATACATTATATAAACACAAAGATGGGCAATTAACGAAATGAATTTGTATGAAAAAGAAATTGCAATTGATTGGGGAAAATAGGGAGGAGCATACCTGAAAAGAGGAAGGAGAGAAGGGAGAAGAGGAAGCAGGATCAGGAGAATCGAAGATGGTGAGAAGCCCATTGATTGTTCCTTTCTCCACTATCGCCACTTGTGAGAACCGCAGGATTACCAGAGGTTTTGGGGGAGGAAGATCGTGGTGAGTCTTGCGTTAGAGATTGAGGGTAGGTTAAGGGTTCCAAGTTTCCAACTCTAAATGTTCAGTTTTTGTTTATAGGAAATCCTTAGGAAAATTTGTTCCGCGATTTTTTTTTGTTTATATTTATTTTATTTTTATTTTTTTGAGAGTGATAGGTGTCACCTGTTTTAATGTGTGACATCAATACTTTTAAAGTCTCATTATCACAGGCGACACAATAGTTATTTTATTTGATTTTTTAAAAAAAAATTGAAAAGAAAATTAGGAAGAAATAGGTGTCGCCTGTTAAAATATGCGACACCAAAACATTTAGAGTCTCATTTTTTAACACAGGCGACACTGAAAGTATTTATTTGATTTTTTTTTTAAATCAAAAAACCATATATAGAAGAAATAGGTGTCGCCTGTTACTAATGTGCGACACCAAAACTTTTAGAGTCTCATTTTATAACAAAGGCGACACGCCAGTCTTTTTCAAATATCTGCTAGCAACTTTACGTGTCGCCTGTTTTATAAAATGGGACTCCAAATGTTTTGGTGTCGCACATTAATTTGAGGCGACTCTAAAAGGGCGACTTATAAAGGTGTTTTTGTAGTAGTGCCTGTTCCTTGAGGTCGGATCTCACGACTGTTTTCTAGTTTTTGCTTGTTTATGCCCAGGACTGTCCATACCAGCGATCTGACTTCGTTCGATCCTGAACCTGAACGGACCTTTTGTAGACGGCGTAGATTCGTTCAACAGTTGAGAGACTATTCTGACTCTGAATCCGACTATCTGATTAGCAATCTATTCCATACAGATTCAGAGATGGGTGACCAAGCACCACCACCGCCACCCCCACTTGTGCCAAGGCTTACAGACTATTCTAAACCAAGTCTATCTATGCTTCCCAAGGAAATCATGCCTTCTATTGCGGTCGAGAATTTCAAGATCAAACCCCAGCTGATAAACATGATCGAGAGACACCAATTCGGTGGGGAAAAGGGTGAAGATCCTAATCTCCATATTCAGTCTTTCATTGAGTACTGTGCCACCATTAAGCAGAAGAATTTAACACCGGATCAGACTATGGAGATACTCTTTCCATTTTCATTGAGTGGGAAGGCAAAGCTATGGATTAACAGTCTCAACCGCGCAGCTATGAAAATCACCGATTGGAATTCCTTGGCCCTTGCGTTCTATGTTAAATATTTCCCACCTGAGAAGACAGCTCGTTTGAGGGGTCAGATATTAGGTATCTCTCAACAAGCAGATGAGAGTTTGTTCGAGGTTTGGGAGAGATTCAAAGACTTGTAAAGAGAGTGCCCGCACCATGGTTTGGATGACTGGTTCCTGGTTCAGCAGTTCTATAATGGTCTGGGTAATGAGTCTAGGTGTCTTTTGGATTCAGCTGCCAGTGGGAGATTTATGCAACTGGAGGTGCCTAGAGCTTTAGAGGTGATTGAGGAGATGGCCATCCATAGTGCCCAATATGGGAATCCTAGAGGTTTTGCCGACCGGGGTGTTAAGCATGAGATGAATTCTATTGAACAGCTTACTGCTCAGCTAACCCTACATCACAAGCTAGATAATATACAGATCGCATCTTCCCAATCCACCCAACATGCTAGTGTCGCTGCAATGAGTGCCCAATCTGCCAATGTCTGTAATAGTTGTGGGATGCAAGGCCATTATGCACAGGAATGCCGGAGCTCTATCGAACAATGCAATGCATTCCAGACCTACAAGCAGAACAATCCGTACTCCAACTCTTACAATGAGGGGTATAAAAACAACCCCCTACTATCATATAGGAGTACTAATGTCCAGAATCCTCATCAGATTCAACACCCTCCACCACCACAACAACATTACCAACCACCACCACAACAGTCATACCAACCGCGGAGTAACTACAACCCGCAGCTTAGTGGACCACCTGGCTTTCCTCCACAACCTCAACCCACACATCCTGATCCCATGCTTGTAGAGATGAGGAATATGATGTTGGAATTGCAGAGGTCTATGAGCGAAAAGGATGCCAAAATCGATGCCCTCACTGCTCATAACAAGATCATGGATAAACAGTTGGCACAAATGGCTACTACTCTTGCAGAGAGACCCAAAGGTCAACTCCCTTCACAGCCTGTGACCAGAGAGTCTGTAAATGTTGTCACCTTGCGGAGTGGATATGAGTATGATGGGCCGCCTATGACTATTGAAGGAGAGGTTGAAGTACCTATAAGTGATAGTGTGACAGAAGAAAGTGGGAAAGTGCTCAAGGAGAAGGAAGCTAGTACAAGGGTTGAGAAGAAAGTTGAGATACAAGTTCCACCTATCAAACTTCCCTTCCCTCACCGTCGGCTAAAGAACAATCTAGACAAGCAGTTTGGTAAGTTCTTAGAAGTGGTAAAGAATCTGCAGGTAACAGTCCCTTTCACTGAATTAATTACTCAAGTACCTGCATATGCTAAATACATGAAAGACATCTTCACTAGGAAGAGAGAATTTAGTAAGGTGGAGACTGTTGCATTTACTGAAGAGTGCAGTGCCTTACTACAAAATAAGTCTCCACCCAAGTTGAAGGACCCCGGGAGTTTCTCTATCCCGTGTAATATTGGCAACCTTTTTATTGACAAAGCCTTATGTGATTTAGGTGCCAGTGTTAGTGTCATGCCCCTGTCTGTTTGTACTAAGTTGAACATGGGTGATTTAAAAGTTACCAACATAACTCTGCAAATGGTTGATCGATATGTGAAATACCCCTTAGGTGTTTTAGAAGATGTGCCTGTTAGAGTAGGTAAATTTTTTATTCCTGTTGATTTTGTTGTGTTGGGCATGGAAGAGGACAGGCAAATTCCTATAATTTTAGGTCGACCTTTCCTACACACTGCGGGGGCAATCATAGATGTCAAGAATGGCAAGCTGACTTTAAATGTGGGGGATGACAAGGTTACTTTTAATTTAACCCATGTTGCTAAGAGCCCTATGGTAGGGGAGTCATGTTTTGGAGTCAATGTTTCTAATGATTATTTTAACACTGAATTGACTCATACTAACTCTAACAATCCTTCGGAAAAAGCGCATTGTTTCAAATTGTTTTGCAGGTGGAGGTGATCGGAGTATGAACTCTTTGGCATGGGTTCGAAAGGAGGCATGATTTGATGATGCTGAGACCCGAAATGCCGAAAGCTCGGTGAACGGTGGGCACCGCATTCATGATAGGGGTCGTGATCTGTCACTTTCCGCACCACATAGCTCATCCAAGGCATTTGAATTAACACCAGATGGCACCATCTTTGGTGCCCCCATTCGATGAGTTGTCGTGGCTCTCATCCCCTCCTTTTCGTTATCTGCGCATAAACTGGGATTGTGTAATGGGGACATTGCATCAATCTAATAGGGGATGGGTACTTCACTATCCATTTATTGCTTTCCGTAGTGTACTTTTTCTTGCTTTCGTTTGTGTGTTTTAGTATAATTCTTGAGCAAGTGTGTGTTTCATTGTAGTTTTTGGTGTTAGAGAGGTCAGAAGAGGGTATTTTATAGTTTGGATGTTTGATGTTGTGCAGGTCTAAGGCTCCAAGTTTGCAAGAGTGGAATTAAAGCTGAAACGGAGCAGTCTGCATTTCGCCCGATCCGGATCGGGCGCGTGTCGATTTTAGAGAGAAGGTTGAAAATCGCCCGACAGGGCGAAGGAAGCCCGATCGACTCCAATGGCGAGTAAATCGCCCGATCGGGCGACATTCCGCCTGATCGGGCGGTTGTTGATGACGTCACTCCAAAGTTAGAGAAGGATTCTGGGTTGGAAAAAGTCGAAGGAAATGGGCATTGCATTTCGCCTAATCCGGATCGGGCGAGGAGCGCCCGATCGGGTGCGCACAGAAAGAAGAAAAGGGCTGAAAAATCGCCCGATCGGGCGAGCTTCTGCCCGACCGGGCGAAACGCGAATCAGCGTGTTTAAGTTACGGAAACCCCTTCCTCCTCATTCTTTTCTTCATCTTCAACCTTATTTTCTCTCTCTTCCTCCATTAAACCCCAACTCTCACAAACTTCAATCCTTCATATCTCCCTCAAATCTCCACCAAATTCAACAAACTTTACATCAAAATCTTCCTCTCATCATCCTCTACAACCTACTCCCAACCAATTTCAATTTCCTCCACTCTCCACCAAACCCCCAAATTCAACCAAAAAGCTCAAAAACCCTCAAAAACTCAGATTTTACACCATGACTAGCCGACCAAGGAGGAGTTGCACCACACAACCAAGGAACCAACATGAGGCTTCTACAAGCCGAGCTCGGGAGCCGACACCACCACCTCCGCCGCCCCAATTCGAAGCCGATGCGGACTTCCCGGATGTCATTTTTGCTACGGAGTGGCAACGGGACTGATTCATCCACCTCAAGAAGAGGGAGGTAATCCCCACTTGTTTTATATGTCAAAAATCTCTTCATTATATGGGTATTGAGCATGATGTAAAGCGAGTCTTTTATGGTGTCGGTATGAAGGATATGTATAGTATGTTGCGTCTCAACTTTAGGCGTTTAACTTTGGAATTTCTGAGTTCGTTGGTTTTGCGTAGAGATGGTTATAGAACTGTGTCGGCGGTTCATTTTCGCTTGATGAACCGTAATGTTAGCCTGAGTATAGCTGATTTTGGTGGGATTTTTGGTTTCTCCACCACCCATAGTAGGAAACCTGGTAGTGCGCATAATAATTGTACCATGTGGGGAAAGCTGACTGGTAATGATAACCCCGGTAGTATGCAACACTTGCATGCTTCCAAGATTCAACACCGTGTCCCTATTGTTTTCTACAGGTTCCTGGGGTTCACAATTTTTGGTAGGGAGGAGACACAAAATGTTAGGAGTACTGAGCTGGAGATTTTGGGTGGCTATGTTTTAGAGGGGGAAGAGAGGTATAAAATGAACCTAGCACATCATATGGCCTCCCAACTCTATTCTATATCCACCAGCACGCACACCCCTCGCATTACCGTTGGTGGGTTGATCACCCACATTTCCATGGCCACAGTTAACTTTGTTGAGGCTAACCAAACCCCGATTTTGGGTAGCAACTTACTTGATTTGGCTTATTTTGCTGGACTTCGCCGCCTACAGGGTGAGCATGGGTTGTTTAGGCCGGGTGCCATGTATTGGACGTTCGAGATGAACAGGCTTTTCACCTTGCCTGGCCCTCAGGGCCACACCCGTTTCAGACCCGGTCAGGCTCACTATTTATATGTTGGATTTGAGGGTGAGCCGCAGCCTGACCCGCAGCCCCAGCCTGACCCACAACCAGAGCCCCACCAGTTCGAGCCCGAGCCTCGCACCTACTTTAGGAGGGGGCGTCGAGGGGATGAGGGGAGGCCACAGAGGAGGATCAGGGGTCCATTCATGAGAGGTTGGGCAGACTTGAGCTCGGTTTCCATGAGTTCGCGACTGATCACCAGAGGACCATGTTCCCTTTCTATGATCAGTATGCCAGGCAGGGCTACATTTCTCCGGACGCTCAGCACCCTTCCTAGTTTACCTATCCCGCGGAGGGATATGGAGCTCCCGGTTCCATGGGCATTTTCACACCCACCCACTACGGTGGGTATGGAGTGGGCATTAGTGGTTATGGTGGTCGAGGTGGTGATGATGGTGATGATGGTCAAGGCCATCAGTGATGCTGGGGAGGATCGAGATGGTTCGATACCCCTTAAGCCAATGAGGACATTGTCTGATTTAGCTTGAGGGGTGTTTCACTCACTTGTACTTTTTAGGTATGTTTTCTTTTTATTTCTGCATTTTCTTATTTTGGTGTGTTTATTTTTGTGTGTTTACTGTTTTCTAGAGTATTTATTGCTTTGAAAAAAAAAATACAAAAATACGTTCCGATGAACACAAAATCATGCTTCCCTGTGCCCCTTGAGCGAAAATTGTTTTGATTCTTGGTATTTGATGATGAGTAATGTAGATGTGTTAGCCATGATTTGATATTCGATTGCTTTGATGCCTTAACATGAGTCAACTCCGACTAACTATTTGTGGACTTGGTGCTTGACTAGTTGACTTGGTTAGGATGTGTGATAGCTTCCTGGTGTGTCATTGATTTTGAGTATTGATTTGCAACTGTTAGTAGTGTTTTATGACTCATATACATGCACATTGTGGAGGACGAAGGCATTTTTCTGTTTAGGTAGCCTTCAGATGAATCTAGATACATTTGTTCTCTCCTTTTCTACCCATGTTGTTGCTTGTGCCCTTTATTCGGTGACTAGCCACATTACAAGCCTGTAAAAACCCCATTGGTTACTAGTCCCAAGCCTAGCTTGGGGGAGCTAATAGTAGTGAGGTGAGGGAGTTGTAGTGTGCTACATTTTGAGCACAAAGTAGGTATTGAAAAGGAGTTCGTCTTATCATGTTTGTTGTTGAAAATGAGTTGAAAATGAAAAGAGATGAAAGAACAAAACAAATGTGAAGGTTTCTAAAAAGAAAGAAAAAGAGAGATTGAAAATGAAAACAAAGAGAAAAATCTATTACTCTCATAAAAATTTCAAAGTATTGTTTCAATCAAGTTTTGCAAATTCATATCCTTGTGAGTGATTGGTTACAATTGTGAAAAAGGGCAAGAAAGTATGGTGATGGCTATTTGTTGTTTTGTCATGTGTTGAGTGGGAGAGTTATGGTCATTATATTGGTTGATCATGGTTGTTCTTAGGATTTATGCTCCCCAAAGCCAAGGCTTTAAAGCTCACATTATACCCAAATTTACCGCACCCTTACCTAAGCCTAACATTACAAGCTTTGAAGACCTTCCGACCTTTGTGCATAGAGTCGTACTTATGTGAAAATAGTTGTTTATCAATGCAAGTTATGACATGACGCATTTCGAGTCGACTACTAGGTTGAGTGTATGTTTTTCTAGACACACGAGTGTTGTGAGTTTGGGAGGGCATTGTTCACTTATATGTTGGGAGGAGAGCGAACGGGTACATATTTTATCCGCCAGATAAATGAGTGACGAGTGTGTGAGCACTAGTCTTGAATTCCATTGTGCATTTGTGGTTCGCTTTGCGTGACGAGTGTTAGGGTGGATTAGTGGTTGAATGGATTTGATTGGTTGACATTGATGCATGCTCGTTGGATTTTGCCTTGAATTATGTTTTTCATTTTGAAATATGTTAGGGGTGAAGTTGGTCTTGTATTCATCGATGATTTCCTTGCTTAGAGACAAGCAAGGATCTAGCTTGGGGGAGTTTGATATGTGTGTTTTATATAGTGTTTTACCCCCGTCCCTTAGTACTTTTATGCGTCAAATGAGCTCTTATGAGCCATTTTTAGTACTAATATACGTTATTGAGTGTGCCTTGATTTTCAGGTTTGATTATGAAGAAATTGGTCTTTTTAGACCCGTTTCATGGTGATTTAGGCCACTACACGAGCCCGAGGAAGTTCGGGACCTTTATCGTCGACTTTTGGGAGCCTTAGATGCTTATGGTTGAGCCCCGAGAGTTAGACTCGGTAATATGGGCGAAGGATATTGAAGATTGCAAATCGCCCTGTGAGCTGAGGGCGAAACGCGACCATCGGGCGAAAGGAAGAAAGAATTGAAGTCTTCAACGCGCGCCCGATCGGGCGCACTTCGCCCGATCCGGATCGGGCGCACTTCGCCCGATCCGGATCGGGCGGCCATCTGGAGCTGTATTGAGCCTATTGCAAACCGCCCGATCGGGCGGAATTTCGCCCGATCGGGCGACGCCAACTTCCAGCAGATTTTCGCGAGCTTCTTTTCCGTTTTTATGCTTTATTTTAGGCAAACTATATAAACTAGCCTTTATTATTTTGAAGGACATCTATTATTCTAGTTTCTAATTACTTAGTTTTATTTGAGTTCTCTCTATTCTCTCCAAACACTTAGTTTTAATTTTAATCAAAGATTCAAGCTTTATTATTCCATTGTCCTTTAATTCGGTATTATTTCTGGCTCTAATTTAATTCATTGCTTTAATCATGTTTTCCATTATGTTAATTGCGTTGTTATTTATTATCATGAGTGAGTAGTTTAATTTATAGGGTTTAGGGGATCCATGAATGCATGATTGGGATTATATGTGGACTTGATTACTGATTGATTGATTATAATTTCTATAGCTTATTATTATTATTGCTCGTCAATTCTGTTCGGCCGGACTATTTTGATTTGAGTTTGATTAACCTTAGATTATGCGCCGAGAGGTATAAATCTGATGTTCTTGGTCTGTGGCTATTAGATAGGAATTATTTCTAGTACGTAGCGAGAGCCCGCTAGTTGTTCTATCCTAAGGAATTCATAAGATTCGAGAGATGCATGCTTTCCTAGTTATGATTGTTAATTGATTGTTATTGTCCGTTGTCCAATCCCGGTCTGCATTTATGGTGAACCGCTGCCCTAGATTCCTTTAATATTGTTATTTTCCGATTTGATTACTTGTTTTAGTTTAATACACAAACCAATCCAACTCTTGTTACCAGTAGTCTAGATTAGTAATTTAATAGTAGAAAGAACGACTGTTTCCCTGTGGATACGATCCCTGTTTCCCTTGCTATATTTTTAGTTGGTGAATGTTAGGTTTATCTTTGATAGGAGTGCGATTTAGCCTGTCAGAGATGGGGAAGAAAAGAAATGGGAAAAGAAATTAGTTTTTCATTTTTTTGCGTGAAAAGAATTATTAAATCACGTGGGAAGTTTGGGAACTCCCTGATTGATTGACAGCGTACAAAAATTCTCATATGCTTAAGCCATTAATGAAGCGAGCAGTTACAGCCGTTGGATTAGTTTGTATTGAATGTTCCAAATTTCTTCTCATTCTTCTCATTATAAGGTGTCTTCTCATTTGAGTGTAAATATATATATATATATATATATATATATATATATATATATATATATATATATATATATATATATATATATATATAAACTTGTTTTTGTGGTGATTGTGGACTTGCAGATGCAATTTATTGTAGAGGAGAATAAATGACAGAGTATTGTTAATTGTGTAAGAATCCGAATTTGCTAAGGTGCTAACATTGATGACAAAAAAAAAATTAAACCAACATCCTACTATACACATCAGCAAACAAAAATAAAAATAAAAAAGCCAAGTTTGCCACTTTTCCACCTCAGAGGGTTGGTGAACCTGAGGGTCATCGGATCATTGTCTCAATTACTAGCTAGGTTGTTTGAAGTTTGCCAACTACTATCTAGATTGTTAAAAGTTTATTACATATATTTCTAAAAATTGGTGTCAATTGCTACCTTAGTTTATCTATCGACTTAATCCCCTTAATTATAATTAGTTAATAAAATTAAAATCCCAAAAAAAACAGCAATATTTTGTTTAAAATCCATAAGTTCCTTGTATGTAGGAAGTATATAATACTCCTACAAGTATATGGTTTTTTGGTAGTATTGGTACTCAAGTTCCAAAAATATTTTGTTTAAGCCATAAGCCCACTTTGTTGCAAAACTAAATTAAGTTCAGTAATAATAATAAGTTGTCGTGACGAACCTCAATCTTCAAATTCTTAAAAGTAAAACATAATATGAAGTTTGAGACTTGAGTTATTTGTTCTCATAGTAGGGAATAGGGATTCTTCCTCTGCTATTCTACATAAGTACAATAAGAAGAAGTGTTGTCTTTGAAGAATAGTATCTATACCCCTTCCTTGATCTATTGAACATGAACTTCATTACAAAAAAACACACCATAAACACAAATAAAATTTTGAGTGAGAGAAAAAAATTGCTACATACAAAGTTACAACTAAGAATATGCAGGATAATATAGTCAACTCTAGAGAGACACGATTGCGGTCTCATGTGGGCTATATGATGATGCCATTTACAGGAGAAGCTGTAAAAACTGGTTTATCCTTGTCTATGTTAGGTGTAGTTACACTATTACTGCTGCTTTTTCTCCTAGGCTTTGCTTCTCCAAGCATTGTTATCACATCTCTCATTGAGGGTCGATCCTTTGGTACTTTTGCGGTACAAAGGAGCGCAATTCTAAGTACTAATAACATCTCTTCTTGCACATGTTTGTTGTTTCCTGCTAAGCTTGGATCTAACACTTCTTCTAAACATCTGTTGTTTCTTGGTTTGTTTCTTATCCACTCTACTACATCTATTGCCTCTCCGAATTCTTTGTCTATCGGCCTCCTTCCTGTTATCAGCTCCAACAGAACTACCCCGTAGCTGTAGGTATCACTCCTTTCATCTACTTTTAGTGAGTATCCATACTCTGCATCACAAAAATAAATATCAGAATTTTTATCAGCAGTTCTGACATTGTTCTGAAGTCATATTAGTTGTTCTGCAGTCATCTTATCAGTAACATAACAGAAAATAGGGACTTACCAGGAGCTATGTAACCATGAGAACCTGCAATCATAGACACAGTTTCGTTGTTCTTGATCATCATCTTAGCCAACCCAAAATCTGCAATCCTTGCATCTAGGTTGGCATCCAGCAATATATTGTTTGATTTAACATCACGATGAATGACTGGTGGGTGACAATCATGGTGAAGATAGGCAAGCCCTTGAGCAACTCCAACTGCAATGTTATATCTTGACACCCAATCTACTAACAACCCACCTGCCTGTTTTTTATGTAAAGTATCACCAAGGTTTCCATTATGCATGTACTCATATAAAATCATAGCTTCTTTATCATTATGAAGAAATCCTAACAATCTGACAATATTCCTATGTCTTAATTTCCCTAGAAGGTTCACCTCCCCTACAAGATCATCACCCATGTTCCCTGCCTCAATGTCAATCTTTGCTTTCCAGAGCTTCTTGACTGCCACAACCATGTTCAGCCGCGTTATCTCAGCCTTGTAGACTACCCCAGCAGCTCCCATTCCGATCACATTTTCCTCCTTGATGCATGAAAGTATCTCATTACTAGTAAACCCGAGTCTTTGGAAGGCCATTAGCCTCCAAGGCCAAGCTCCATTACTAGCATCATCATATCTTTCGAAACATGTGCCATTCGAGTACCATTTTCTGTATATGATGTTGGCCCCTAGGATTGCAATCCCAAACGCTAAAACAGCTGAAACCCCTATTGCCCACCCTGTTAGGACACGTTTGGTTCGGAGATTTTGTTTCTCATCTTTATAGAGTGAGGCTGCAGAGCAAGGTGGAAGGATCCCACCACAAAGGCCTTTATTTCCTGCTAGATCAGCTGGGTTGATAGTCCTAAGTATACCATTTGGTGGGATAGGACCAACAAGCTTGTTATGTGAAACATTCAACATCTCTAAGGCTGGTGAACTACCAAAATGTTCCGGGATTTCGCCTGTTAAGGTGTTGTTAGAGAGGTCAAGAATTGCTAATGAAGGCATCATAGAGATAGATTCTGGGATTTCACCACCCAATTGGTTGTTTTTTAGGCTTAGAGTTACCAGTTTCTGACAGGAAGCTATACTTGTTGGGATCATACCAGTAAAGTGATTTGAGGAAAGATCAAGAACAGAAAGTGAAGGGCAGTCCTGAAACTGATCTGGGATCCTGCCTCCTAAGTTGTTGTTTGAGACCATCAGAGTTTGGAGATTGGGAAGGGAAAGAATAGTGGAGGGAAGAGTAGACTGTAGGAGGTTTCCTGAGATATCTATGAACGAGAGAGAAGGTGAAGAAGCAAGATCAGTAGGAATACTACCAGTCAGACTATTATTTGCCAGTTCTAATCTCTGAAGCTTGGGTAACTTCCCTAAACCCAAAGGTATAGTACCATAAAGGCGGTTATTATGGACTCGAACACGGACTAATGAGTTGCATTCAGATAAGCTAGTTGGTATAGAACTATCAAAAGCATTATTGAACAGAATGAGCTTAGTTAGGTTACCTTTATCACAAAGGCCATTCGGAATTTCACCCGAAAATGAATTGGATGAAATATCCAGCCACTGTAAGGGGCAGTTTTTACCAAGATCACTTGGCAAAGGGCCAGAAAGAGAGTTATTCCAGAGCTCAAGAATCTGCAACTGAGGCAACTTACCAATCCCAGAAGGGACCGACCCTGATAACTTGTTGAACATCAGGTTTATCAGCTGCAAGTTCTTCAATTCACCTATCTCAGCTGGGATTTCTCCTGATAGTAAATTATCAGATAAATCGAGCGAAACTAAGGATGACATATTACCAATTGTTGATGGGATTTTCCCTTGTAAACTGTTTTTGTACAAGTAAAGTGTATCAAGCTGAATTAACCCACCTAATTCAGCTGGAATTTCACCACCCAGATTGGCAATTGCCAAATCCAAGTACTTGAGATTGGTAAGATTACCAAACTCTCTAGGAATTTTACCTTCAAACACATTGTACCCAAGAATCATGGTTTCTAAAGAAGAGAGATACCCAAGCTGAGGCGGTATTCGGCCTGTCAAATTGTTCCCTGACAAACCTAAAAACTTCAGCTTCTTCAAGTTCATCAAGGAAGCAGGAATTGATCCAACAAAGTAACTACCTCGAAGATCGAGAGTTTCAAGAAGAGTAGCATTGCTTAAATCACTAGGAAGATCACCCTCAAAATTGTTACCAGAAGCATTTAAATATGTCAGAGCATCAAACTTACCAAATCCCAAGGGGAAAATCCCAGAAAACTGATTCTGGCTCACATCTAAAGACTTGAGTGATGTGAGATTTGCAACCGAATTTGGCAATAATGTTGTGAACTCATTACAGCATAAATTCAAAACAGACAGAGAATTCAGCTGCTGGAACTCATCTGAAACCTTGCCGCTGATATTCATGTGGGAAAGATCAAGCTTTTCGACGAATCCCACCTCATTGCAGAAGACTCCTGTCCAACTGCAATGAGCTGAACCATTCCAATCATGTAACCGGCCTAATGGATCGACTAAGCTCGATTTTATCGATAAAAGAACAGAAGCTTCATCATTGAGATTCGCAGTTACACTGATAGTGTAACAACCAATGTAACAGTAAAACAGGATGAACGACAACAATGACAGCTCAAGTTTAAGCTGCATTATTGTTAATTAAGTGATACTTCTACTAATTACTTACACTAATTTCAGTGTAACTACTTTTTCATGATTGCAGGAATGAAAAACAGAAGGTGGGCTCTTGTGGGTCAGGGGAGCTTTGAGTGAAAAAAATGTGGATGAACGAGAAGAAAGAAGAAGGGAGATAGATGATAGAAGATTGGTTAATAAATAAGCTTCATTTTGTGTTAATTTTTAATAAATAAAATGTTGTTAAATCTACAAATAAAAGAAATGAAGATGTAAAAAAATTTGGATTTATTGGAAGAATCTCCGACAATAAACATGGAGAGAATGTGTTTCTCTTAACTAAGTTTCTTACTTGCTTCTAGTACTGTTAATATATGTTTGGTCAACTATATTAGTAATTAAGTTAAGATAATAAATTAAAACTTTAATTTGATTGTTTTGTGTTTAATTAATAATTTGGAGGAAGTCTGCCTGATTGTACAGTTGTTAATTGAAGCATAATGCAGCATGAACATTGATCTTTAAGGCTCTTGAATTTCTTAAAAGGTATCTTATAATTAATACAAGTAGTTAATACTTTTAATTAAGTTTGCCAGATGAAATTACAGAGTTTAATAACTTGTGGAAGTAGTTTCCCAGGTTTAGAACATCCTCTTCTTCCATGGATCCTTATTTCCTTGGCTCTTTTTTAGTTAAAGTATTCCGAATATATATTCTTAACGACGATAAGTTGGTAACTCATCTAGCGGCAAGGTGAGACAATTGACAACGATTTGATTATTTGGGATATGCTTGTAATACTTGTACTTTCGGATCATAATTGCTTTGTGAAACTCAGATTTATGATGATGTAATAACTTAATCCGGAAGGAAAAAAAAAAGGCTTTTTTTTATAAGGAAAGAAAACTCAGACGGATTACCTAAAATCATCATGTTAGAGATGAATTGCAACGACTCCGAGCAGAATAGATAGGAGAAATGACTTGTTTAATGTTAAGGAAAAGAAAGTAAAGAGTGTGAATCCCGAAGATGCATGGCCAAAATGATGAGGACATAGTCCTAAGTTTTCTCAAACGGAGAAGAGTAACTTTCAAGTATGACAAAGATTCTTGTAACTAAGTGTCACTATTACTCAAGTGTTGTGTCCTTAAAGTCTACTTTATCCAAAACTAAAATTAACAAAAGGATTAAGGCTAAAAACAATCTCCGCACAAGTGAATAAATAATACTTCCTCCGTTTTTTTTTGTTTTTTACGTTTGGTTTTTTACACGTTTATTAATTTAATTAATATACATTGAGATTCTTCTATTATTTTTTATTTAAACAAGACAAATTACGTTTATTTATGATTTTTTCACTTTTATCAAAATTCTGATATTGGAAAAATGAGAAAAATTTAATGTCCCAGTGGAAAAGTGAGAGAATAAATGACCCAATGAATTTAATTGGTTCAAATAATCATTGGACACAAATTTTGATAGAATATTAAAGCATTTATGTGATAATATAAAAGGAAATATAAAGAATATTTTAAAACACCCAAAAGAACAAAAAGAAACGGAGGGAGTAGTAATATTGTATCACACTTATTTAACTGTCAGTTCAATTATGTCTAATAATATGTCAACTATTACATAACTAATCTCCCATCACACCGTTTGACACTTACTTTACTGTCAGATCATCTATGTCCAATAATATGTCGACTGATTAGAAAATGCAAGACATCCATGAGATATGACAATTAGTAAACCGTCATACGGTATTTTATAAGAACGAAAATGATAAAGGTCGCAACATACGACCTTTAAGCCGTGTCACAATGATGACATGACATGCTTATGTGTCATCATTTAAATTGGAAACTAAAATATTTAACTTTATAACCTATTATATATGTTACAAAAAAGGTAGTAAAATCTTAATATTCTAATTTCTTTCTTTCTTATATCGACTATCTTATTTACATATTTTCATAGTAAAAATATTGCATTGGTAGTAAATATATTCTGATTACGCATAATTTATGTGGCTCCTATATATACCAATTAAACTCCGACACGTAATATTGCGACAATAAATATTGTCGCAACTTGCGACCTTTATCATCACTCTTATAAGAATTTATATCTCTCTACTTATCAGAGTGACTCACTCCTTATTAGTTATTACTTTTAAAGTAGTAAAATAAGTAGACGGTCTCATTTATGAGGTGTTCTTACGTACCTCTATTAGTTTTCGTTTTTTTCATATGCCTATTTCTTAATAAAATTAGAAATGTGAAGAGATTATTACATTTTTTTTTAAAGGAGGGTTATATATTGTAAATCTAACCGAGGGAAAATAAACTTTAGTAGCAATTAATTATATATAAATTAAAAACTTAGTTGGGTTAGTTGTTAGATGATGAAATGGATGATTGGGTTGGACAGGGGGAATCTTAACATGTTATGGGAATAACCAGACATTCAAACAAAAACAAAATCACTCCCATGATTTCTACTTCTACTTATTCATGAGAAATCCAAAAGGTGATGTCACTGACCTTCAAATTAGTTAAATTACTATGGTTACCCTTATGTAATCTACTATTTGCATTAAATTTCCTCATACAAAGGAACTTTCAAGCACAAAAATAGCAGTTTTAAAGAATTAAATTTGTAAAACTAAAATATATTGATGAAAATTCTTTAAATTTAATTCAAATTGTATGTACTCCGTATAAATATTATTTTTAAATTTTTTTAGGACAAAGAAAAAGTCTTATTATTTACGGATTTTTAATACCCCTGAATTTTGCCTTAATTCATCAAACGGCCATCAAGTTTCAATAATTCATAAAACACCCCTTACAAATGATTTAATACCCCAAATATCCCTCTATGACGTCATCATCCTTAATTAACTCAATTAACATCTAATTAACCCATTTTTTCTAATTAATCCATTTTTTTCCTAATTAACCCATCTTCCGCCAACACCCCTTCTTCCTCTCCCTTCTTCCGCCACCACCTCGCCCCCATTTTCTCCCTCCTCGACCCCATCACCGCCGCTACCACCTCGCCCCCATTTTCCTAATTGTGATGCAATGTACCTCTACAATTAAAAAAAGTTAGTTACACACCCAATCACCTTGAAACCCCAATTAAACAAACACGAACCCATAAATTTGATGAAGCATACATTTACAGTATTTGATGAAACCAGAAAACCCAATTACCGAACGTAGATGAAAAACCCAGTTACACGAAAAATGATGGGAAATAAAAACGAACCCAGAGAAAACCCAGAAAAAATGACACCAACCCAGATTTTAACACGAAAAATGATGGGAAATAAACACCAACCTAGATTGTTTGTGTTCGAAACATGACAGAGAAAACCCAGAAATAAAGACAAAAATTAGAGTGAAAATACGGATTATTGTGTACGAAGAACAACCAATAACCCATATCTTAAACACGAACAACCAAGAACGAGTGAAAATAATTACCCAGAAAACACACACAATTAAAGGAGGAAAATCGAATATCGACATTCAATCAATTTGGGCGAGAATCGACATTCAATCAATTTGGGCGAAAATCAAAAATCAATAAATTTAGGCGAAAATCGACAAGCAAATTGAACTCGACAAGAACACCTTCACTGCTCTAATTTGCGCGAAAATACCACGCCTAATTTGTTTACCAATTAGAAATTTGAATTTGGTGAGGAGGATGAAGATGATGATAATGAAGATGGTGAAAGCAACGAAGAGGACACTAATCATCAATTGAAGGTTGATTCTATCAGATTTGCCCAGAAGAGGACGAGCATCTAGTGGCACCGTCCATGGAGAAAAGGTCATGGAAGAAGGAAGGGGGGAACTAGAAAGGTCAGGGAAGAAGGAAGGTTAGGGAAGAAGGAAGGTGGGTTAATGGAAGAAGGAAAGGGAGAGAGAAAAGAAAAAGAAATGGGTGGGTTAATGGGAAATTAGGTGGGTAATTATGGATTAGGGAGGTTAATTAGGGATTAGGTGGGTAATTAGATCGTAATTGGTTGATTATGACTTGAGGATGAGGATGCCATGGAGGGGTATTTGGGGTATTAAGTCATTTGTGAGGGATATTTTATGAATTATTGAAACTTGGCATTTGGTGAATTATGGCAAAACTCGGGGGTACTTCATGAAAAATCCGTATTATTTATTACTCCCTCGGTATTTTCAAAAGATATACGCTTTCCTTAAACGACCGTCTTTCAAAAGGAGATACAGTTTCCTTTTTTGACATTTTTTGGTCCCCACTTCCAATTATATTAATATTTCTTTATTTCTTGTGATCTCCACATTTACTCACATCATCTTCTTTACTATAATAAATAATTCACCAACTACCCCACTGTCATCTTATTTTAATAAATTCAACTCACTCTCCTAAAAACATGTGCCGATCAAGTGTATCTCTTTTTAAAATACGGAGGAAATACTCTGTAAATGCTAAACAAATATTCGTTGTTGTTTGTCAAATAACTAGCTATTGGCCCGGACAATGTCCCAGAGTGTTGCGTATAGCTCGGGTTTTTTTAGTCATTTCAAATTCACTTATAAATTTCTTTATATATGCAGTTTGACAATAGTGAATGTTATTACCTATGCAGTTTAAGAATAAAATTGGTTACCAACTACTAGTGAACTAATTTTTTGAGTAATTTTGCATTATTTGTGTAAATTTTTATTTTCTTACCTACCTTATGTATAGACCTGGCAAAACTGATCCGGACCCGAAAAACCGACCCGATTGATCCGACATGTAACCCGAAATTGATCCGAAATGACGACCCGAAATTAACCCAAAAATCAAATAGACCCGACCCGAAACCGAAACCGACCCGGAAGTGAATTGACCTGAAATGACCCGATACCTGAACGACCCAAAATGAAATACTCGAATCGATCTTCACCCGAAATCGAATTAACCCGAACCGAACATCTGTAAAAATTAAAATAAATCCGAACCGATCGGAACCGAAGATCCAAAACCGATTGGAACCGAAGAGCAACTCTAATTTACCCATTACTTTTAAATACAATATTTTTAGCTTTTCATATTATTATTATTATTATTAGTATTTTATTTTTATTAATTTATACTCCTATGTGTTAAATGCTTTGATAATATTATGATAGTGACCATCAAATCTAAAGAGAAATAACTTAATCAAAACTCGAAACCCGGAAAATCTGATCTAACCCAAAAAACTCGATCTGACCCGAAAAATCCGATATAAACCGAAAAACCGGCTCCGATATGAGCCGATCTTATACGAACAGATCCGATATTGACCGGATCAGATATTGACTTGAAATTCTGACCCGAACTAGACCTGACCCAATTATAAAAAAACCGAAGTAACCCGAAACCCGAATGGAACCGATCCATACCCGAAACGACCCGAAAGAAAAATAACCCAAAATGACCCGACCCTAGTAGACCCGATCCGAATCCGATCCACACGGTCAGTTTGCCAGGTCTACTTACGTATGACTTGTAAGAAACTTTAAGTTAAAAGTGTATATTGAGTTACAAAATCGGAATACAATTTTGAAGAAAAAAAAACACATTTGTTTAGCTAAAAGAAAGCGTAACATTATTTTTTTCTATTCTTCTATGTTAATTTCATGGTTTTATGTTTGATCTAAATACATTTTTAGAAAAGATAAATGATTCTATTAGTAAATGAATACTCCCTCCGTCCCGGAATACTCGCATCGCTTTAACTTTTACACTATTCACATAATTCACTTTGACCTTATTTTATTTCTAGTATATGAAAACAAATATTAGTATATAATATATTGTTGGCTTCATCTTAATACGGAGTATATATTTTCAACATATTAATATTGTATAAATTTTTATAATATGTAGTTAAAGATATTGGTGGTCAAAGTTGTGCATAATTAGCAAGCGTGTCCAGTCAAAACGGTGAGAGTATTCCAGGACAGAGGGAGTAAAAATTAAGAAACTTTTTGTTACCATAAATTATTATTCAAATACATAAATTTGGATATTAAAGGTTTATGCATTCAGAAGTATGAATTTTCTCTTTTTTAATTGTTTTAGAATCATAAGTTGTGTTATTGGAGTGATGGTTAAGACTTTGCACTAACATATAAGAGGTCACGAGTTCAAGGATGAATATTAACATATTTTTTTACGAGGACGCAATAAATGATGTGTGTGTATGACATGGCATGCTACGCCATGTCACTTGCCAAGTCATCGTGACACATGAGGAGATGTCATATAATGCCTTGAAATTCTAATACATGTAGATGTTTGTCATTAAAATCCTTACAAATTCAATAATAAGAAGATTACAAACTTTTAGAAAAGACGGTCTAACGGTTAGACAACTTTTATGCACTGGAACCAATTAGTTATGCACTTTAACTAATTAGTTAATCACTGAAACTAATTAGTTAAGTCTGACATTCAATTAGTTAAGTAATGAAACTAATTAGTTATGCAACCGAATCAATTAGTTAAGCACTGAACAGTCTGAACCAATTAGTTAAACAATGAAAATGATTAGTTAATCAATGAGATCAATTAGTTAAGATTTTATGAGTTTTAGTTAATAATAAGTTTGTTCAAAATTAATAACTATTCGACTCATAAATTTAACTATTTGTCTTTATACCTTAACTATTTTGTTATTTAATTAGTTATAATTTTATTACTTTTAGTTATATTTTACACTAGTTTAGTTAATACCAAAAAAATGGTCTAACCGTTAGACGGCCTTACACAAAAGTTTATGTAATAAGATATCCCACAAGTCCACAACCCATGTCCTAGTAGACATGGGCGAAGCTACGTGTGGGCCAAGGTAGGCCATGCCCCCCCCCCCCTAAGATTACAGAATACGTAGTATATAATAAACGGTTTTTTCATGAAATGCCCCTGAGGTTTTAAAAAACGCACCAAATACCCTCGCCTGTTTCGATTCACATAATATACCCCTATTTTTTTCCAAGTTTGCACCAAATACCCCTTAACTGACCTTCCGTTAGTCCTCCGTTAAGTCGTGTTTATAATTCACAGTATACCCCTTTTTATAAACTTAATGCATAATATACACCTATTTTAAAATTAAGTTGCACTAGATACCCAAATTGCAGGAATTTGAATTTAACGGCTAGTTTTTAAACCTAGGAAGCAAAATATAGCCGTTATGTTCTTGCTGCCTATAAATGCTACTAGTGTTCACCTCACTTGCATACTTTCCCCTCTCCAAATTAGCCATGAGCTCTCATTCAAAAACCGAATCTTCTTCCATCCCAAATTTAGCATACATTAGAGTTCCTAATAAAAATTGCTATTGCGGGAGAAGATTTGCAATTAGGAGCTCGGAAACGGCAAAAAATCCGCAAAAGCTTTACTACAAGTGTGATCCTTGTGATAATTTCAAATGGTGCAAAGGTTTTCTTGAGCACACAAGTGATGAAGTTCAGAGCAAGGAAAACAGAGATGATGAAAACAGGGGAATGCAAGAACAAAGCTGGGGAATGCAAGAACAGAGCAGGGGAATGCATGAAGAGTTGAAGCTATTGAAGAAGAAGATCAAACAACAGAAACATCCTCTTGTTCAGAATCAATCCAATCATTCAGAACATCCTCTTGTTCAGAATCTGATTCCTCATAATCAGAATCCTCACTCTCCTCTTCTGAACATATCTCACCAACATCAGCAAAAACCCCTGGTGTCTTAGACCTTCCTGTACCCTTTCTCCCTTTTCCCTTTCCCTTGGAAACCCAAGTTCCAGCCTTCTTAGCAGTGACTTTGTTAACCCTAAACCCCTCAGGTCTAGCTCTGCCCCCCTTCTTTTTCACTGGCTGAGCTTGATCAGGTGGTGCTTGATTGTTAGGCTCATCAGTTTGGTTGTTCTGTGGTGGAGTGGGATTTTGTGGTGGTGGTGGAGGGGTGTGATGTTGTGGTGGAGAGGTGGGATGTTCTGGTGGTGGTGTGTGTTGTTGTTGTTGTGGTGGAGAGGTGGGATGTTCTGGTGGTGGTGTGTGTTGTTGTTGTTTTGGTTGGGTGGGTTCTTTCTGTGGTGGGGGTGGTGGTGTAGGTTGTTTGGTGGGTTGTTTAGGTGGGGTGGGTTGTTTCTGTGGGGTGGGTTGTTTAGCTGATGCCCTCCTTTTGGGGGTTAGTTTCTTAGAAGCAGGCTTATCCTTGCCTTTTGACTTAGAAGCAACATGATTTGTGTGTTTGGGTGGGGTGGGTTGTTTCTTTGGGGATTCTTGTGTTTGTTGTGGTTGAGAGCAACCTGGAAACGCCTCATCAGGATCATCTTTGCTAATGACTCTCACATACTCAACCTTCATGTCCTCACAATCAACAACAGGGACCTCCATAGCCACAGTGTACTCCATTTGTTCCTGTATTTCCCTCAAAATGTCCTCCCTTTCCTGTTGTTTCCTCATTGCCTCTTCCTCCTCTCTTTGAGCCCTCAACAGTTCCTCTTGTCTCTCCTTAAGTTGTCTCTCTTTTTCCTTTCTATGATTCTCAATTGTTGCAACAGCATTCCTAAACACCAATCCTGGTTTATCTGTTCCCTCAACCCAAATTTCAGCAGTGTCTTTACCCCAATTCCATCCCCACAGAAGCCTTAAAGTCTTATCATCATTCAATTCAACCTTACCACAAGGACCCTCAACATACAAGCTAAAGGTACTAGGCAAAAAAACATCTTGCTTAACTGATTCCTCAAAGATATCAAGAAACAACTTCAACAAACGATATTTTTCCATGTCTCCCACTCTAATATCAAAACTATGTGACCCATAACGTAGTAACAACCAAATAGCACTCATCCTAAAGGGAAAAAATAATGAAACTAACATCAATTTTCATTCCAACAACCACAATTGACCAATAACCAACAAGAAATTTGCGCAATTTTTTTAAAAAAACTGACAATTTCACAAACCCTAACCCTAATCGATTTCGTGAAAAAAAAACAAGTTTACCAGCAAAATTAAACAGAGGAGAAGAGATTATTACCTGGAAGTAGACTAACCAACTTTAAAATTCCCGTTTCCTCTTCAACACTAACTCAGCTGGAAATCGCCTCAAGTTTCTCCCTTTTTTGTCGCGATTGAAGCAAAATCACAACCCACGAACTCGCCTTTAAGGTGCGCAGCAAAATTCACAAAAATATTGAAGATCTACCCAGAATTTCTAGGGTTTGAGTAGGATTAGAGCTTGAAGAAGAACAGGGGAGAGGAGAGAGAAAGAGAAAAATGTGAACGGTTTTTTTTTTTTTTTGGTCTTTCTGTGAAAGTGAAGGAAGTCAATGGCGCTAAACCAAAATTAAGGGCAAATAAGTAAAACACCACTAACGGCAGAGTAACGGCGTTAGCTGACAGGTGCATGTCATGAACAGTACGGATAAATAGGGGTATATTATGTGAATCGAAACAGGCGAGGGTATTTGGTGCGTTTTTTAAAACCTCGGGGGCATTTCATGAAAAAACCGTATAATAAAAGTTGCACTTAAGAATAACTTCTTATCCCTTAGTTGAGTTGGTATGAATTGCTAGCTGCCAAAATGCATGTTGCATGTTGAATTCTAGTGACTTGCATTTCTTTATTTTTTATTTTTTTTATTTTTATTTGTAATACTTGATAAATCTATCATTCTTTGTTTACGAAATCCATTATGAACTTATATTCGTTTCTCAAACTTCTTTTATTATTTTCATTACATTTTATTGTTTTAGTGCTTTAGATTTCTCATAAAGTATTATTCAATGGAAATAGAGAATAAGTTATGTTTTAATACTTAATTTTAGAGAATTAGATAAATACTCCGGTAAAAAAAAATTGACCCCCCTTGTACAAAAGATTTGGCTTCGGCCCTGCTACTCTGCTAGTAGAATACGGAGTAGTTTAAAGGGCTTAAGTGAGGAACAACATGAGCCGGTGTATTAGCCTTTGGAAAACCATTAGTAAAACAAGACTTACACAATGAAAAGAGTGAACAAGCTTTCAAGTACTTTTACTCTTTCAATCAGAAACTTTATGCTTCTTGCTTCTTTCTTTCGGCTTAATCTCCTTGTTTTCTTTTGCTTTGTAATTTTAAACTTTGCAATTTGCCATTGTCTTTATGCCTTTTCCTTTCTTTTAAAGGTTTCTTTGTAACATCTTTGATTCTTTTCCCCTTCTATTTAAAGCGTATGTACTTACCAACGATAATAATCAACAATAAGAGAAATATTAAGACTATGTACGTATAGATTAGGTGATGGGTAGGTCTCCTATGAAACCGTCATACACATAAGGCCGTTGATGTCAACATAAAAAAATATATGTAAGTACATAATATGCGATGAAAAAGTGTAATTATTTGATTAGAAAATATAATCAATTAATTGTTTAGAAGATATAAATATTTGATTGTATAGAATTATTAATTGATCATAACTATTATTGATCTAAGGTGTAACTATTTGATTAGAATGTACAACTCTTTGGTAAGAAGTTGATCTTACATAACCCGTGTCATATACTGCATAAGTTTTTGTATGCGATAAAGTAATTTTAGAACGAGAACCCTAAAGAAAGGATTTTACAACAAAAAATATTGTTGTAATTAGATGCATTTTTTTTTCCTAACAAGTGAACAAAAAGAGTAAAACGGAAAACAAAGGTCGTAATAGGTAAAAGGCAATAAATATAATGAAGAGAGAAAATGAGAAATAAAACTCTCATATGCAATAGCTGAACTACGGAGTAATATATTAAAATACGTTTCTAACGCAAGTCTACAAATCTACCTGGTACATGCATGATACCCTAATCATTTAAAGTAGCTATCGATACATAGCCCAAGTTACACACTAATTGCTCATCGAAAAATGTATTTGTTTAAGGAGGCGAAGGCTAATAAACGTACTCTTTTTGTTTTAGGGAAGCTAATAAACGTACTTAGGTATAAGAGATTTAAGAAAAAAAAAAGTGTAGTGAAGAAGAGCAAGGTGGAACATTTTATAAGAACGATTAAAGATAGCTTAAGGCTAAGATGAAACAATCAAACATGCAATTATGCAAAGGAATTAATTTAGGACAGGAAGAAATGGGAGATAAGTGATAAACATGTTAGTGTCAATCATAGCATGGCCCCACCAAACCGTCATTCCTCCCACTAATTAAAATTAATTAAATTAGATATAATAACAAAAAAAAAATTATCCAAAATAATTTCACATGCCCACACATGTGAACCAGCTCATACACAAACCAAATTGGTGCTAGTTTTGGTACTCTATAATTATTTAAAATGAATTTGTTTTGGTTAAAGAGTTGATGAAGTGGTGCTAATTGCTGGATTAGCAAAGTGATTAGGTAATAGGTATACATGGGTGCAAATGTGCCATGTGAGTTCAACACTCTTTGATTCCATTATTGGCTGACTTATTTTACGAGGCCTTTAGTTGAATGAACATTCATGGCTATGTGACTATGTGAGATAAATTCAAATAATGTATTAAACATCAGTATTTAAGGAGGACTTTCTTCAATTTTATGCTCTAGATTATAATTTCTCTATCCAATTCTGCATTTTCTTTCGTGTTCTAATTTTAAGAGCTATGAAAACTATCCCTTTAGACCTTTCTTATGAAAACTAATTATTATGTTGCGTAAATATTTACTATGTTTCTCCACTTATTTCTTTCTAACCAATTACTTAAATTTTTCTGATTCGACATATAGATGCACTTTTTAAAAGAGACTTTTGATTTCTCATAGTTAATTTTCTGGCTGGAAGCTGTTTCATAACTTTTGAGTATGTCAACTATCTTCTATGCATTCAACTATATTCCCTATGGTCGGCTTTCTCTTGCAAAGTAAATTTTCATCATTATAGAAGATATGAGTTATTTTAAAATTAGATCAATTAACCTTTGCAGTTAACATGAATAATGGGGTTCTCCATATAGCTCCCTTGAAAAAGCATTAGTAAACATGACAAAAAGATACGAGGATAAATGATCTCCATGCTGCAAACCCCTATAAAGGGGATACTGAACCGCAAACTTGACATTTCATAACAAAAGAAGTATATTAGGCACCGTTGAGTCAAAAATCACAATCATCACAAGTTCACAGCCTTCGCCCACCTCTCAAACCCCATTTCAACATCATCTTTCTCATATAGAAAAGGGGACTCTAAATTAGGGCCGACCAAAAATACCCGACCCGTGATCTAGCCTACTGGAGCCGAAAAATAGATATTTTGTCCTTTTATCATTTAGATATCATGACTTTTCCTGGTCGGATTCAGGTCAGCTTTCAAAATTTTCATATTTTTCGGATATCCGAAATATTCATTTTTCAACTATATACAAATTAAAAATCAAACCTTAAATAATCACCTTTCAAAAGTTTTGGATACCCGAAAAAATCGGATATTCTATCCAATTTTTACATTCGAATATCCTAATTTTTTTTCGGATTGGACTTTACCATTTGATAATTTTACTCGAATATCCAATTTGAACGACCCTACTCTAAACAGAGATGGGGAAGTCTTACACTTTTTAAAATTACATTGAAACTATTACAACCATTACATAAGATTATTTAGAATAACTATACACATCACTTACGCATGATCTCACAGAAAAAACGAGTAGCTAGTATCACCCTACCCTTTGAAAATTTCAAAAGATTTTTTACACGCAAGGTGTGTAATAAATTTATTATGCATTGAGGTAAGTTTTATCTAATTTTTGGCAACTTTAATATGTTTTAATTAACTTTTATATGATAATTTTTTTGTATGTATAACACTTTAAAGAATTATATAATTACTTTTATACATTATTAGTGATTTTGAAAAGAAAAAAAATTATTAAACCAAAAAGATTTAACACTAAAAAAATAACTTTTGCATTATACAGGAGATAAATTTTAAACATTTTGACTAAACTTTTACTCCAATTTACATTATTTATTGTACACTACCTTTATACAGGAATTTATATTAACAATTAAAGCGGGTATCAATTATCAATAATTAACTTTCATCAAAAACTTCCCATAACTTAAAAACGGGCCGAAATAGATATATTGAAGCCCATTTTATTAATCATATCCAACCCATTAAAGATGTGCAAAGGTGCCCTATAACCATATTAGGTTTAGCAGACTAGTCCAATTCTATTTAAACTGGATCTACTTCTTTCATTTTTTCCACTTTTTGTTCCCTGAATTTAAACATTAGTCAGTTTGATTTTCTACAACTTAACGGTGTAACTTAGTGTTCCTTTTAATAGTTTGGTGCCCGATTATGCAATAACTTCTGGGTCGTTTTTTATTTTTTTTGTTTGTTTGTACGTTTGAAACACAGTATATTCCAACAATCAGGATAGGGTTCATATGATAATGTAAATTACAAACGTTGGAGGGAAATTCGAACATGAGATCTATCGTATACATACTCTTAGTCTTACCCATTAGGTCAAAACATCATTGATACTCTTGGGTGGTTATTGTCACAAAACACACATTATTTGTATGTCGAAGTCGCTACGAATAAAGAGTTATGGCATAATCAGGACTAAAATCATTATAAAACATTGTTAGGTTACACCGTTAAATTGAAGCTGATCAAATTTTTGGAGGAAAAACAAGAGTATAGTTCAGATGATAATAATCTTGGATTTTGGTATGCAAAATTTAGGCTTTAAACCAATTTTGAGTTTGTGACCTATCCAAACCAAAATTACGATTACTGACAAATTAATTACGGTAAATTGTTTCCTTGATTCTATTTCACAGTAAAGTTTGTTTATATATTACAGCTCTAAGCTATGGGCTCTAGGTTAAGCACATTAAATACAAACGTAGCCTTAAGGCCCAAATACAATTGCTAAGCCCTAATACTCCCACTCAAGTTGGAGCATGAGGATCACAAATGCCCAACTTGCGAAGTAAGTAAAGAAATTGACGCTTGCCCAAAGCCTTTGTGAAAATGTCGGCAAGCTGAAAATCTGTGGAAACATGAGTAGTAGTAATAATGCCCTCTTGAATAGCATCCCGCACATAATGACAATCAATCTCAATGTGTTTAGTTCTTTCATGAAAAACCGGGTTTTGAGCAATGTGAAGAGCGGACTTACTATCACAAAATAAGGGCATAGCGCGGGGATGAGAAACACCAAGACTGGAGAGCAATGCTTTGAGCCACTTCAACTCCGAGGTAATAGTGGCCATAGCACGATATTCGGCTTCTGCAAACGAGCGAGACACAGTGTGTTGTTTCTTAGTTTTCCAAGACACAGGAGAAGAACCAAGAAACACCAACCAACCCGTTAGAGAACGCCTAGTCAATGGACAGCTAGCCCAATCGGAGTCACACCACCCTGACAACAGAAGATCACAATCAGCCCGGAGAAGAATACCTTGGCCCGGACAACCCTTCAAGTAGCGTACTGCCCGAATAGCCGCATCCCAATGATCCTGACGCGGTGGTTGCATGAATTGCGACAGAATATGAACAGTGTAGGCCAAGTCAGGCCGAGTGAAAGACAGATAGATGAGACGGCCCACAAGCCGTCTGTATGATTCCGGATCCTCTAGCAAAGCACCAGATGCAAGCGCAAGATTGTGATTCTGTTCAATGGGAAAGCCAGCAGGCTTTGAACCCAATAGTCCCGCTTCGCTGATAATGTCTAGAACATATTTTCTCTGGCATAAAAATATCCCCTCCGGACTACGGGCCACCTCAATGCCAAGAAAATATTTCAAGACGCCCAAGTCTTTCATATGAAAACATTCACCCAAGTACTCTTTAAAAGAAGCTGTAGCGGAAGAGTCATTACCAGAAATAATCAAGTCATCCACATAGACAAGCACATTGAGTTGAGTCAGGCCTTTGACAAACGTGAAGAGTGAGTAGTCTGAATAAGACTGAAGGAAACCATATTTCCGCAAAGATGCAGCTAACTTAGCAAACCAACATCTCGGTGCTTGTTTCAGGCCATACAGAGACTTTTTCAAGCGATAAACCATTCCCGACTTACCCACATTGAATCTCGGGGGCAATTTCATGTACACCTCCTCATCAAGGTCACCATGCAAGAATGCATTGTGAACATCCATATGATGCAATTCCCAATTCTTTGCCGCCGCAACCGCAAGGAAAGCACGAACCGTAACCATCTTGGCCACCGGTGCAAAAGTTTCATTGTAATCAAGTCCCTCAACCTGATGGTTGCCAAAAATAACTAAGCGCGCTTTGAGACGTTCAATAGTGCCATTAGCGTGGAATTTGATTTTATACACCCATTTTCACCCAAGGGCTTTCTTCCCTGGTGGTAATTCTTCCATTACCCAAGTCTCGTTATCCTCCAG
The DNA here is from genome assembly GCF_020520425.1 of Spinacia oleracea. NCBI lineage: Eukaryota > Viridiplantae > Streptophyta > Magnoliopsida > Caryophyllales > Amaranthaceae > Spinacia > Spinacia oleracea. Next base: position 128,775,215 of record NC_079492.1, read on the forward strand.
AGCCCCAATTTCCTTTTGCATAGCCTCCCTCCAACCCGCATTTTCATTGCTTCATTAAAAGTCCGAGGCTCAAGGCCTACAAGTACAGCTGCAAGAAATATACGATGTCGCACAGAAAATTTATCACAATTCACAAAATGTGCTATAGGATAGGGAGTACCTGAGGAGCTAGTGGAGGGTGGTGGACGGGGGGATGGACTCGCAGCTTGTACAATGTGTGTGACAAAATTCTTGAGTAGAACCGAGGGACGCTTGAGACGGCAGCCCTTACCGAAACCAATAGGCCCATCGTCCAAATGGTTATCAATGTCCACCACTGCAGGCGTGGACTGGGCCTGCTGGACAGGCGGCCCACAAGCAGAAGAGGGGGACGCTTCTTGGGGTGTAACAGAAGAAGGGGAGCTTGGTGAATCAGATTGGGCCAAAGAAGGAACTGGGCTTGTTGGTGGAGAGAGTGAATCTGATTGGGAAGAATCCACCTGGGCCTACGAAGAATGGGGCTGCAAAATTGGGACAACAAGGTCCACTGGCTCACCGTGGGATTGCTCCCCAATATTAACAACATTATTATCCAAGACATAAGGCAAATCATCCAAAATCCGAACACCAACATCAAAATTCTCATTGTTTTCCACCATAGCATCCCCAAGTAAATCATCATTTTTAATATCAAAGGGAAATTCGGTTTCATGAAATTTAACATCCCGCCAAACAAATATTTCTGACGTTTTCATGTCATACATTTTCCACCCCTTTTTGCCATTAGGATAACCCACAAATGCACACTTCCTGCTTCGAGAAGCAAACTTTTGACCCTTGGATTTATGATTATATGCGTAACAAAGACATCCAAATATCCGAAGGTGATCCAAATCAGGTTCTTTTCCAAATAAAATCTCAAACGGGGTCTTATTTTGAAGCAAGCCCGAGGGCGTACGGTTGATCAAATAAACGGCACCTAGAATGCACTCACCCCAAAGAGAAATAGGAAGATTACCCTCAAAAATCAAGGCTCTACCGACATTCAAAATATGTTGATGTTTACGTTCAACCCGACCATTTTGTTGAGCAGTACCAACACAAGAAGTTTGAAATATGATCCCATTTTTATCAAAGTAATCCAACATACAGTTGAATTCCGTGCCATTATCACTTCTAACAAATTTGACAGTAGTTTCAAATTGACGTTCAATCATAGCAAAAAAAGATTGAAAAGCTTTATAAACGTCTGTTTTCGAATGCAATAAGTACACCCAAACTGCTCTTGAAAAATCATCTACTAAAGTCAAAAAATAATAAGCACCACTAGTGGATGAAACTGAATGACGACCCCATAAATCACAATGAATTAACTCAAAAATTCTACTAGCTTTGCTATCACTAACAGGAAAACTCTCACGATGTTGCCTAGCTTGTGGACAAATTCCACAACTTTTATTTAATTTCTTCGGAATATTACTAGCACAATTCTTAATAGCAGGCACTAACTTGAGAACTCTATCTGACGGATGCCCCAGTCGTCGATGCCATAGCTCAAATGTAGTCACTCTAGGAACGGTCACCGCACACACTGTAGGTATCTCCCGAAAGTAATAGAGTCCATCTTTCCGTTCACCGGCTCCAATCAGGCTCCCCGAACGTTGGTCCTGTATAGCACAAAGAGAATCAGTGAATTGGACAAAACAGTGAGAGTCATCAATCATTTGCGACACCGATATTAAATTACAATGTAAATTCGGAACATATAAAACATTTTCAAGAATTAAAGAACTTGAAAGAGCAGCTTTTCCTTCCATGGTTGCGATGACATTAGAGCCATCAGGTAACCCAACAGGGGATGCAATAATAGACACCAAATTTCGCAACCGTGTAGCATCACCAGTAACGTGACGAGAGGCACCTGTGTCAATTATCCAAGGCAATGTAGAGCACTCACCGGTCATTTTATCCATCTGTGACCCATTATTATTTAACATATGAAGAATAGCATGAACTTGGTCTTGTGTGAATTCTGTAGGAGCTGCGGGAACACCCATTCCAGACGCGCCCACAGGACTGATCTCCCCTACATTGCTGCTGCTTGACACAGCATTGGCCCGTGCTAAGACCCCACTGCCACGACCAGCAGTAGCAGGTGCAGAATGCCCAGCAGTAGCAGGTGCAGAATACCCTCCGCGAGAAGAGTTCCCCTTAGCACGACGGACCTTCATGTCCTCATACCAGTCGGGGTAGCCGTGTAGCTTGAAACATGAGCTGTTATCGTGACCCGCACGCTTACAGTGGGTGCATGAGAGATGGCTTTTGTCTGGTTTGTCAAACCGAGCCCTTGAACGATCAGCCTGTACAACGAAAATTGACTGAGTGTGCACACCCTCTTTCGCAGCCTTGGTGTGAGAAATGTTCTGTGAACGCTCTTCCTGGATAAATGCAAGATACGCCTCATCTAGCGTAGGGAGAGGAACACGGGACAGTAAATTCGTGCGCACTGCAGCATATAAGTCATCATCGACGCCAATCAAAAACTGATGTAGTACCTCCTCGGCACGATCAGCAGCAAGTTTCCCGGCCATGTCACAAGAGCATTTGCCACATTCACACGTGCGTAAAGGTTTGAATTGAACCAAATCATCATAAAGGCCAGTAAGCAGAGTGTAGTATTCCTCCATTGACATACCCTTCCCTTACTTGCACGATGTAATTTGACAGCGTAGTTGTTGGAGACGAGGACCATTCGCCTCGCCATACTTCTTAGCCAAGAAATCCCACAACTGCTTTGCATTGTCGTGGAAAGGAATAGAGGCTGCAACCTTGGCGTCCATGCTCCGCAGCATCCAAGAGACGAGCATCGAATTGACTGTCACCCAATCCAGGTGCTGCGTCTGGTCTAGAGGTTTTGTAATTGTTCCATTGACAAACATAAATTTCCGACGCGATTGTAGAGCCAAATTCATAGCTCTAGCCCACGCCATATAATTCGCATCACCCCATAGCAATACGTGAGTAATGATCAGTCCCGGTTGATCGCCAGAACTTAAGTAATACGGAGATTTATGATCGATTTTTCCATCATTGGCCATGATTGTTCAAGAGTACACACTGGTGAATCTTGAGGGAAAATAGAGACGGAAAAAAAATTGTAGGTTTAGGGTTTGCTAGGCTGCTAGCTCCGATACCATGACAAATTAATTACGGTAAATTGTTTCCTTGATTCTATTTCACAGTAAAGTTTGTTTATATATTACAGCTCTAAGCTATGGGCTCTAGGTTAAGCACATTAAATACAAACGTAGCATTAAGGCCCAAATACAATTGCTAAGCCCTAATAATTACATACTTGGGCGGACTTATATTTATTTCTAGAATTTGGTTGTTAATAAAAGTTGTGAAAATAAATTCCCCATTTGAAAAAAAATGTAAAAAAGAATTTTTCCATCAATGATGGAGGTTTCTCATAATATGTGGAACATAATAAGATGGATCTTCTAATAGAGTTAAACAACCAAATATATGGTCCCCTAGAACATCAGTAGGAGGGAGAAAATGTTGCGAGGTATGAAAAAGTAAGAGATGGAAGGTAAATGGTAGGGGTGGCAATGGATCAGAGGTGGATCGGGTGGAGCTTATCCGCCTCCATCCGTCAACTTTTCATCCATCATCCAACCCATCCATCACCCGATTTACCCTCCATCCACATACGGCTCATCCATCATCCGCGGATGAATCGGGTGGATCAGGTGATTAACGGTGTAATTAATTAAAAGTATCGTCAACTTTATTTATAATATCAATATAAAGTAATATGTATTAACATAGTGGACAATGAATTATAATGTTGATACATCAACATTATAAAATAACCTAAAATGCTAATAATAAAAAATTATTAGGCAATACATACAACATTATAAAATAACCTAAAATGCTAATAATAAAAAATTATTAGGCAATACATACAATATATTAATAGTTAAGTAATTCTAGTAAAAAAAATTAATAATTTTAACGGATGGATCGGGTGATAGGTTGGATGTGTTAGGTTATGATACATATAAACGAATATAAATCATGCGGAAAAACCATAAATGCCAGGATTCCAAATTAATTGCCACATAACAATTAGCATACTCCCTCCGTCCCGGAATACTTGACCTGTTTTCCTTATCGGGACGTCCCTTAATACTTGACCTGTTTCTAAAAATGGAAATATTCTAACAATATTATATTATTTCTCACTCCACCCCTATTAACCCACCTATCCCTTACTCCATACAAAAAATAATTAAAAATTCAACCCCTACTCTCCCCCAACCCCACCCCTTTACACATTTCCCACTAACTACATTAAAATAATACCCCACTATCAACTACTACCTATTAAATTAAATAAGTCAATTCAAGTCCCTTAAACTCTGTGCCGGTCAAACCGGGTCGAGTATTCCGGGACGGAGGGAGTAATTGGAATGCATACTCTTTGTAGAGTGCCCTCCCTTGCTGCGCCCGAACCGAACAAGAACAAGTGTTTAGGACTCCAAGTGTCGTCCCTCCGTAGAAAGTCCACAGCACGTCCGGATCCGCCTTAAGATTGACCAACTAGAATCGCCCTTAAGGTACTAAAATATTCGGCTATTATGGGCAAGTGTATGACTGCATTTTTGCTCAAATTCTTACCTTTGAATACTTGAAGCTCGTTATAAATTATGAGCCTTGATCTCATATTTATAGGTCATGGAATAAGCAATCGAATCCTACTAGGATACGAATTAATTAAATTAGAATCCTAGCAGAACTATTATTTAATTAATTTATCTTTTTAGGATTAGGAAATTTAATCATCAAACGAATCCTATACGCTTTAGGTTTCGTATGTGAACACAAACACACACGCACGTTACAGCAGCCCATGAGGGGCGCCATGCGCGCGCGCGAATCCCAAGCGACGCAGCCCACTCGCCACGAAGCCCACGAGCTGCCTGCCCCTTTGGCGCGCGTTGGGCCTGCCTTGCGGTGGGCCTAGCACAGCCTTGGGTTGGGCGTGTTGTGGCGCGCGATTGCCTTGTTGGACGCGGGCCTGGCTTCGTGATGGGCCTTCGTCTAGCAAGCTCGTCCGATGCTAATTCTTACGACGCGCTTCCGATTAATTTCCCGATTCCGGAATTCATTTCCGATACGAACAATATTTAACATTTCCGATTCCGGAATTAATTTCCGTCTCGAAAAACTATTTAATATTTCCGTTTCTGGAATTATTTTCCGATTCCGATAATATTTCCGATTCTGACAATATTTCCGTTTCCTGCAATATTTCTGATTCCGGCAATATTTCCATTGCCGATAATATTTTCCGATACGTACCATGTTTCCGTTTCCGGCAACATCTACGACTTGGATAATATTTATATTTCCGGTACAATCCATATTTCTGTTTCCGGCAATATCATCGTTTCCGGAGTATTCATTTCTTTGCCTTTGACGATCTCAGGTCCCACTGAAACCAAGATCCGTCGATTCCGAATATTGATTAGATAGAGTATTTAATGGCATTAAATACTTGATCCGTTTACGTACTATTTGTGTGACCCTACGGGTTCAGTCAAGAGTAAGCTGTTGATTAATATCATTAATCCACTTGAACTGAAGCGGCCTCTAGCTAGGCATACAGTTCACTTAATCTCACTGAATTATTAACTTGTATAATTTATACTGAACCGCATTTGTTAGACTTATCATTAAATGCATACTTGGACCAAGGGAATTATTTCCTTCAGTCTCCCACTTGTCCTTAGGGACAAGTGTGCATTTCCTAATTCCTTTGTCGCTCGATGCTTGCTCTTGAACATAAGGTAAGAGTTGTCATTCTTATTATGTCCAGAGGTGTTTCTCGGTTTCAGAGTTCAACTGATCAAATAAACAGATAATCATAGCCTATGATTCATCTGAGCATGGCCATGCATTTTACAGTTTCTAGCTTTCCGAGTGGCCTTGTACAACTTTCAGCATCTCATCCCGATTTATGGGAGGACAATCCCAATCTTGCGATCTTGATATTAGACTTCGTTTGATAGATGATTACTTGAGCGTTGCCTTTATAGCCTCCTTTTACGGTGCGACGGTTGACAACGTCAAAGTAAGCAGTTCTCAAACAAGTAATTTCAAATCACTCAGGTATTGAGGATTAGTGTCTAATCATTTTAATGAATTTACTTATGAAAGATTTTCATCTCTTACAGTAAAGTTTCATAGGTCTGTCCGATACTAGTCTTCCCAAAGTAAGTATCTATGCAAATGATTACGACATTGCCATGTCCACATAGTTCAAGAAACAGAACTACTAGTCATCTTGCATTCTAGTCGTCTAACGTTTTCTATGCGTCCATCTTTATAGAAAACTCCGACCAGGGACCATTTTCAACTTTTGACATTCAAGTTCACTTGATAGACATTTCTTAGTCACATGACTGGTCCTGACAGTCTATCTTGAATATATCGTCAAATTGAAGGGACTCATCATTTAATACTAAACCAAGATTAAATAGAATATGAAAATATATTTCATATATGATAAATGTTCAACCCCAATGTTTTACAACCATGGGCCTCAAACCCATCTTTAAAACAGTTCATGGAATTCAAAGCTATGCTTGATTTCCAATGCTACAACGTGAGTTATCGCTTCTCACTTGTTGCATAGGTTTAGTTATCATGCTTTGCCAATCTTAATATCCTTTTCATCGAATGTTCTTCAAGATATGATGATAAGATCTTTTGAGTATGTTTATTTTGTGATCTAGTCTTTCTTGCTACATTAGTGGTTCTACGCATTTTGCAATGAAGAACCATTAAGTCAACAGACATGTGATCTACCCAAGTTCAGTGAAGAACTCTTTAACATAAACAACCCTGTTTTATTGCTTCTTAGGCAATACTTACTTTTACTTCAACTGTATAGGTTGCTAGTGATGCTTTGGTTGGATTTACTTATCCAAGCAGTTCATAGATATGTGGAAGACTTTCCAGCTGTATCTTAGAACATAGAAATTAATATTTAATTTCCCACGCAACAACTCATGGTCTTTAATCCATGTTGCCATTTTAAAACACGATGCTCTATAGCTCGTCCTTGCCAATGGTTAACTCCAAAGGGATCTTGCTTGATCCTTTGCCATTGTTTATGCGTGTAGCATCAATATTTAGCATATCTTTATTTCCTTGAATCAAGAACTATTCCTATGTACTTTTTCAAGTACCATAAGTATTCTTGATCTCAATCTAGTTGATCTTCACTTAGATCAATAGATATTGGTATATGTTCGTCATGCCTAAAGCCATATGATTCGTTTTTGGCGATCCTCATATTATATCATACATGATAAATTCTTTTGCAGAATAATTCCCAATTGAATTCTATTCATGTAACTTTAGCTCATCTAGTTTCAGTAGATACTAATTCCCGCTAAATTCTTTGACATATAATATAGGTTAAGAATCTCATTTAGACTCTTTGATGTTTAACTTATTAAATGATTATACATAATTGAAACATTCACTACTTAGATTTATTCACATGGGTCGAATATCTCCAATGGAGTCTTTCGTGTTTGATTTAGTAAATGCCATTATTTAATCCAAAACAATATCATAAGATCTTTGTAAATAGATCTTAATACCCAGTATGTACTAAGTTTCGCCATGGTCCATCATTGATGAATAATTTCAAATCTAAGTCATTAGCATTTGAATGTCATTTCATAATAGAGAGATATGTGTGTGATACACATAGGACCAAATAAGTTTTATGTACTCCCACTAAACTTCTTATATATCTATAAGAATCATGTACATTTTATGAAACTAAAATACTTATTAGCTTCACTAAAATACAGTTCCAATTCTCAATTGCTTGCTTAAATCTGTACTTAGATTTCATAAGCTAGCTTTCCTTTTCAAGCATTTATTTGGATCCACAAATCCTATGACATGCCATGTACATAGTTTCTTCCAACATTTGACTGAGGAAGATGTTTTGTCATCCAATTGCCATATGTACCAATATGCAATCATTGCTTGAATTATAGACTTGAGCATTACGATTATGCATGAGGTTTCAACACAATCCATGCCATGAATTTGCTTGTAACCTTTAGCAACTAATCTAGCTTTGTGTTGTGAACACAATTCCATGTTTGATGGTTTTTATCCTTAAAACCAATTTGCAACCAATAGATATAAATCATTCTTGCAAATCAACAAAATTTCAATTTTGTCATCAGAACATTGAGTATGTTTTTATGGCCTTTAACCAATTAAACATTAACTCTATGTATGGCCTCTAACCATTTTAGGGAATCTATGTTTCGTCATAGCTTTCTTACAAGTCACAAACTCATTCATCTACATGATAATAGTTTGACTGCAAGTTGTAGGTTTCTTCACTATCTAATAGAAGAATCGCATAGCTTCAGTGACATGAACTCCGTGTTTCTTCACTATCTAATAGAAGAATCTCATAGTTTTAGTGACTTGAACTCTATGCCTACATGGGTATAGAACATCAAACAATAGAATATCAATAGCCACTTGAAAGTCCTTTGAATATTCTGTTCTCCTTGAAGCACTTGTAAAGTCTTCTAAGAGATGTCCATTCTTTAAAGCCACTTCTAAAGTCCTTAAAGAATAAGTGTTCGGCTTTTCTGAAGAACTTCAAAAAGCCTCCGGAATGTCCGTTTATGTTTGTTGTTCGCTTCGAAGACTTTCAAGGTCTATTTTCTCCCACTTGTCATTTTGGAAACGAATCCCCAAAAGGACATTATTTCGAGCAAACAAACATTATGTTCTCAAAAATTCTTGGTAGAAACAATACCCTTGTGTCTCATTTGAATAAATCACAATGAAACATATATCTATACTTGGGCCTTAGTTTGTTGAATAACAAACACTAAGCTCCCACTGAGTTTAGCAACTCTTTAGATATATATAATTGAAAAGATATCCTGAAATTACTTTTCAATAGCTTTGACGAATTTGGTTTAGTTTGGTGGTAGTTTGAGCATTTTGTTTTAGAAATTATAGGAAAAATCTTTATGAATCATCATCGATCGAATCAAGTACCAATTGACTTCGATCATTCCAACTTAGATATGCCATATCTTATGGAGCTAGATCGTGAAATTACAACACACAATCATAGATGATCATATTTGGTCTTAAAGTAATCATCAACATGATCTAATCTAGATCTTTATGATTTCTTGCCAAGTGGTGATTTTATACTTCTGAATCTTTGAACTAGCCAAACAGATTCAAATTTATATCATTTTGAGTAAATAAATCCATATTAACTCAAATCCAGGTGAAATAATAAAGTCATAAAATCTTTCTTTAGCTCTAAACACTATTGTCTAGGCGTTCTAACAATAATTCATATCTTTTGTTACTTTCAACAACTAAGACTAGCTTGTCTTGAATGATCTAGAAATCAATCAACTTTCAAAAGTCCATCGAAATAGAGCTTGTGAATGTTAACTTGTTGATATGGTCTAAGCAATAATGCCAAAGATTAGTGGAACTCAAATCAAGAGATTGATTTGAACCCAGTAAAGTTTTTATTGTTAAAGAGTTGTTTGTTTTAATCAAGCATATTGACTCAACCCGTAATTGACCATTTCATTCAAATAAACAAACAAACATTGTTTTTGTTTTTCTTGAATGTGAGTCTTTCTGTGTTTGAAAACAGAAATTTAGGTATGCTGATTATGGAACAAAATAGCCATTAAGTTTCAGCCTTTGAAAGGACTTAAAACAAACCAGATGACCCTACAACTAATGTAGCATTGCCATGCTTCATTTCCCACTTGTAGGTCATTAGTGTAGCCTAGCTTCCATTGTTTGAGTTATTAACGAAGTAAGAACCTCAAGCGGTATATGATACCAAGGAAGTTTGATTGCTAGGTCACTATTCTTTAAACATAAACTTATAAGTAGAAACGAAATCGTAAAATTTCTTTCATATATTCCTTGTTTTCCTATTTCTTGTACCCTTTCTTATAGTCTTAAGAATTGACTTCTTTAGTGTTGACTTTTATACTTTATTAGACATGTCCAATGTCACTCCAACAAAGTTCTTGCCATTTAATGTATGTTGAATATTCTTTTTCAACTAGATGATCTTACCAGAAGCTTCTAAAGTTCTCTAAGCATCGACCTATTCGAATGTCTAGGGACTAGACTCATTCGAGAATTAAATGGACATAGATATTAGGTTGTTAACCATTGGTAAAGCTGAGCGTTTAACTCAATGCTTTATGATCTCAAAACTACATTGTATTTTGAATTCACAAGAACCAATCGGTTTTCCATTCGACTTTGATACTCGAAAACAACCATAAAAGTCGCTAAAAGAAACGTACATTTAAATTGCTCATTTTCTCTCATTTCCGTGAATCGTTCTTGGATTCACTACCAATCAAAGAAATTTACTGTTACCTTTCTAAAAGAATTTACTGCAGTGCAAATATTTAATTATAAACAATAATTAAAACATACATTGAAGCATGCAAAATCTAAAACATTTATCATGAGTAATAACTTGAAAATTAAAGCAATCATGCAATTTAAACAAGTTATTAGCATTTTATTCGAATTTATTGTTCCGGCAGGTGTGAATAAAATGATTCCAAGATCCTTAAATCATTGAAGAATTAAGCACATTATGTATTTAGACTCAATTCTAAAGTATTTTAAGTAAGCAAATCCTTTGCTAATAGTCTAGAAACTACTCTTGGTTGATAGGTACGTCTAAGAACTTGTTAGGTAAACCTATCCCGTTTGCCACGACATAAAAGGACTCCTTACTTATATCGTTGAGTTTCACCAAAACTAACATGTACTCACAATTATTTGTGTACCTTACCCCTTTAGAATCAATAAGTAACACCTCGCTATGGCGGAAAACTATTACTAAGATTGATATAAAGGTTATCCAAGTAAGTGTTATTTTGGCATGGCACCTTTTAACTCAATTTTAAAGTTTGGAACTTAAGGCTCTTACTATGTTGGTTAGATTTTAAGTGAACTGAAATCCTTAATCATGCAACATAATCAAGCCATAATCTCATGCATAATTAAGACATATTAAAAGCAATAAATAACTTAAAACATGCATAAGATATAAATGTGATCTATTATGGCCCGACTTCATCTTGAAGCTTCAACTTCAAAGTCCGTCTTGAAAATGGATTGGAAACTCCGTCTTGAATTTCATCATGGGAGGCGCCATTTTCTTCAAATAGGATAAGCTATAATTAAACTAATTACAACTATTTGATGGTACGCAGACCATATTTAAAAGCAATAAAATTTGGTACTTTAGACCAATATTACATTCAAATTAATGGTACGCAGACCATATTTTCTATCATATTTGGGCTATACTAGTCACTTTTCAATAACCTGCAAAACAGTACATATACAATATATACCATTCACCCATTCATTATCATGAATGTCCCACATAGTTGGTTAGTAGAACATGTTATGCATCACATAAATATTTGCAGCAATTAATCAAGGGCACCAATAATCTACCAATTATTCAGTCCTTATTAATTCTAATCAAGTTGTTTAACCTTAAAGGAATGTAGACCTAATCAAGAGTTTATGACTAAAATGCTCCCACTTAAACCAATAAATTCACATGCTTTACTAATTTTAAACATAAAAATGTATTTCCTAGTCTAACCGGAAACATACAAATTTAATTAAAATTTAAAGCTCATATAAATTTATAATTGAATCCATTTAATTTATTTTCAGTTGAATTAAATAAATTTAAATTAATTCAAGGTTTTAATTTTAGTAAAATAATTAGTATAAATAAAATTTATAATAATTAGATTATTCAAAATTAAATTCCGAGAAAACAATTTAAATTACGAATTTTAAAATTAATTAAAATCGTTTCCGAACTGAAAATTTAAAATTAAAATCAAAACGCATCAATCGTAACAAGACGAGGCACTTAGGCTTGCGCCCAAGCCCCGTCGAGTGCACAAGGCAGCAGCGCCCCTCGACTGATTGTACGGCATCACACGAGTAGGCCACACACAACGCAGCAAGCCCAGGCCACGCTGCGCGCAGCCTGCCTCACTCGGCGCGTCTGGTTGCTTCGCTGGGCGCGGCAGCGCGCGCTGTGGTGCAACACGCTCGCTGCCCACACGCGAATGATCGCCTGGCTCACGCCAATGCCCATCTCCCATCGCCCACTCGCCCACGCTGCACACAACACTCGACACAAGGGCAGCGTGCTGCCTTGTGCTCGTGTGCCATGGCCCTTGCTCGCTGCATTGTACCGCATGGGCGACGACCTCCCTTGCTCGTCGTCGCATGCCCACACTATACAACACCCCTTAAGGGTAACACGTAGCGTCCATTGCTTTGTGCGTGCAAGTTTTATGAGCGAATTTCATAAAAATTAAAACTTTTATTTCAAAATTAATGACAAATTAATAAATCATATTAATTTCATAATTTTAGGGAGAAAAATCGAATATTTATTAATCAATTAATTTCCGATTATCATGGATTCAAATCTAGGTCATAAAAATTTAAAATTTATCATAAATTGACAATTTTTATGGTGGTTTTTAATCATGGATACCTAATTAAATCGTTAATTAATTATGAAAATCAAATCAATTTTAAATTATTCGAATTTCAATAAATTAATTACAATTACAAATTAGGTTGTATAATTAACAAGCTTAGGCATTCAAATTTGTTAAACATATACAGTAGGTCAATCAAAAATTCAAGATTTAACAACAAGAATCGCAAATATTCAATTTAACATCTTAAAATTACAAACTTTTGCGTTCGAAAAACTAAAACCTCCAAAAAAAGTCATAGTTAGGCTTCGAATTTGGGAATTCTGAGTTCGGCCGGAAAAAAAAAATTTGTCAAAATTTTAGAATGCCTTTTACATGCGGAATTGACACAAAAATCACTCGATTTCGTTGAGTAACGAAGAAACTGCCGAAAAACTGCGTACATATAATTAAATAAACGCAATTTTCAATTAATTAACAATTACGAAAATTAATCACCCCTTTGGCGCCATGCGCGCGCGCGAATCCCAGGCGACGCAGCCCATGAGGGGCGCCATGCGCACGCGCGAATCCCAAGCGACGCAGCCCACTCGCCACGAAGCCCACGAGCTGCCTGCCCCTTTGGCGCGCGTTGGGCCTGCCTTGCGGTGGGCCTAGCGCAGCCTTGGGTTGGGCGTGTTGTGGCGCGCGATTGCCTTGTTGGACGCGGGCCTGGCTTCGTGATGGGCCTTCGTCTAGCAAGCTCGTCCGATGCTAATTCTTACGACGCGCTTCCGATTAATTTCCCGATTCTGGAATTCATTTCCGATACGAACAATATTTAACATTTCCGATTCCGGAATTAATTTCCGTCTCGAAAAACTATTTAATATTTCCGTTTCTGGAATTATTTTCCGATTCCGATAATATTTCCGATTCTGACAATATTTCCGTTTCCTGCAATGTTTCTGATTCCGGCAATATTTCCATTGCCGATAATATTTTCCGATACGTACCATGTTTCCGTTTCCGGCAACATCTACGACTTGGATAATATTTATATTTCCGGTACAATCCATATTTCTGTTTCCGGCAATATCATCGTTTCCGGAGTATTCATTTCTTTGCCTTTGACGATCTCAGGTCCCACTGAAACCAAGATCCGTTGATTCCGAATATTGATTAGATAGAGTATTTAATGCTATTAAATACTTGATCCGTTTACGTACTATTTGTGTGACCCTACGGGTTCAGTCAAGAGTAAGTTGTGGATTAATATCATTAATCCACTTGAACTGAAGCAGCCTCTAGCTAGGCATACAGTTCACTTGATCTCACTTAATTATTAACTTGTATAATTAATACTGAACCGCATTTATTAGACTTATCATTAAATACGTACTTGGACCAAATTTTAGAACTAGCTGATGATAGCTCGTAGGCCCTTGGCCTTGGGAGAAAGTATTGGCCTCAAGTGGCTTGTGTCCATATGGGCCCAAGTGAGTACCAATACAAAAAATTTAGTACCAATACATAATATTTTAATACCAATAACATAAAATGACTTGTATTGGTACTTCTAAACAACTTTGTGTTATTGGTACTAAATTTTCTGTATTGATACTAAATTTTCTGTATTGATACTAAATTTTCTGTATTGATACTCACTTGTATCCATATGGACACAAGCCACTTGACATTTTGAAATCCTCTGGTCTTGGCGCCTTTAGTAAAAATCGTGAGATTTTGAAAACCTCTGGTCTTGCACCTTAATTTAGATTGATAATAGTCAATGGACAAAACATTACCTGCCATATTCTAATCGATTATACTAATGATATAGTGAATTAAATTAGTAGCATCTTTTTTAGTTTACTGGATTGGCAACAATGGGTTTTAGAAGCCTTTGGTTTTATTCTTTTATTTGGTAAAAGGATCGGAGCTGGTAAAAGGATCGGAGCTGTTTGTTCCAGAGAGTAGGTGTGAGGTGATTCAAGCTGATTGGTATAGTCCATCGTGAAGATTGGTAACACGTTTATTGGGTGGTTCAACTTCTAACATAGGCATAGGAGGGAACTTCACCATCCTATGTGGCGTAGCAGCTTCCAATTTCCTGATGCAGCTTCACCAAACACCATCCTATGTAAATTCTTTCAAACTCAACGATCACTTGTAAATTTTTGTTACATTTTTCTGCATCAGATTTTTATTTGTTTAATTATAATTATTATAACCACCGGGGTGGTTAGAGACTTAGATTACGCGCCGTCCCCAAGTTAAGGTTGAGCAACACTTGTTAACCTAATAATATAAACCTTCGTTTGTTGGTTAAGCGTAGCAAGAGCCATAGTGAAAATCTTTGTGATGATATTTTTTTGTAATCATTTAACTAGTTTGTGTCCGTGCTAATGCACTAACTTCTATAAAATTAAAATGCTACTACGTATTAAAAGAATATGTAGGATTAGATAAAAACCATCAATAGTACTATTTATATCGGGAATGACAATAAAAATGAAGTATTATAATTATGAAATTAATCAAGGATGTAAACATTTACTTCCTCCGTCTTTTAATACTCGCAACGTTTGGACTTTTGCCACTATTCATATAATCTACTTTGACTATTCGTAGTGTTTTTTATATAAGATAAAACATAGTCATGTGGGATCTTGTTAGATTCGTCTCAATGTGAATTTTCAAAATATCAACTTTTTATAATTTTTGCATAAAGAGAATTTAAGATATAAATGATCAAAGTTGTGCATTGGCATGTGTGCAACTAACAAACGTTGCGAGTATTAAAAGACGGAGGAAGTATATGATAAATAATGTTTTCGTAACGATGTTAGATAATTATATGGTGTTAGATGTTTAAAATAAAATATATCTATCTATCTATCTCCATTACATAAGGGAAGAGATGATGTCAATTTGATAACTCTACTTTTCGTGTCCCCCTGTGAATAGACTAAACTACCCCTACTAACCTATATTAAGACTAACATTACAATAAAAAGATTAAAAAAGTTAAAAGTGGAATCTGTAAATGCCCAAAATAATGGAAACGACAGGCAAAAAAATGTAAAAAATAAAATAAAAAAGGAAAATCAATAGCAGATTAACAAAGAAAAAGCATAATAAAATGCTTAATTACAGCAAAAATACTACTTAGCGAGTTAGCGCACCAATAACCAAGCTATGATTGAAACATAACTAATAAATCGCAACAAACTATAAATCGCAGCAAACTAAACTCACCAATCACGCCAGAAATTGAACAGCTAACAAAATGTCAAAGATAATAAAATAACATATAGAGTAATTATTTATTACAATTACTATAATTACAAACTTTTGGTCTTAACAAAGTCAAAAAAAATTACCACAAAACATTCCAGTGTTACAAACTTACAATTGACAAAATTGTCAATAAAATAAATACGAAAAACCTAAAACGGACGTCACATGAGACAAATATTTCAACGGAAACTAAATCACGTCAACATACATCAAGAATCAACATCGACCCCATCACCGTTGCTCCTCCTACAATTTATGTTACGTCAATTTAAGTACTTAGAAACACGGCTAACTTTTGAATAGTTAGATTAAATGACTTACGTTCTCAGGCCTTCCTTCGAGAGAATGGTTGGATTGAGTCTTATGATTAGGATAAAGATTCTTATTTTTTATTTTCCAAATTTGTTATAATGTTATTGTATTTCACTAAATATTTCGTTACGACAATGTTTGTCGTGTTTCTAAGTACTTCAACAACTTTATTTTAAATACTTTACAATGATGTCGTGTGCGAATTGTTACCTTAGAGTTATGAATTTTCTATCACCACAAAATTAAATTCATTCAGTTACATAACTTATCTTTAAGTGGTATAAATATTCATATATTGTGTCATTTTATGTAATTCTACTTTTATAATAAAATACTTTTACAAGAAGACGAAGTACCATTATCCACCCTTTGTGCATATTCGATATCTAGCGGTGTACAGCCACATGACGTCCAAGCTTGATTGATTCGTAAGTATGATACTTTCAACGGATTTTTCATGAAATACCCCTCAATTTTCACGAAATTCACCAAACGCCCCTCGACTTTCAGAAATTCACCAAATGCCCCTCACCTTTAACATAATACCCAAACTACCCTTACTAATGACGCGCCGTTAGTCCTCCGTTAGCCTACTTTCTAATTCACCAAATGCCCCTATGTTGTAAATTATTTCACCAAATACCCTAAATTAAAACATAATTCACCAAATGCCCAAATCTAAAAATTACATTTTTAAAGCCCAACGGCTAGTTTTTGGGATTGAAAAATAGCCGTTGCTTATTGTTTTAGTATAAATAACGATGTTCTGAGTGTTTGTTGTTGTTACCAAATTGTTTTATCGGAGTTTCATCACAAAGTACCAAACAAAATATATTGTTTTAGTATAAATAACCATATTCGCTGGGTGTTCCGCCATTTCAGTCGCATACTATAGTCATGCAGGAGTTAATTCATCGGCTTTTCGCATGAATTATATTGTTGTATTTATTCGTGGTGCAGGAGTTAATTCATCGTCTTTGTGATTTTTGTGTGAGACCGGTTTGATTTCAAGGGTCTTAATATGTGGTTTGATAATAGAAATTGGCAAGTTTAATTACCTTATTAAACAAGTGTTTGGTTGATATTTTCTCATAAAAATCCTGAACAACACTGAAGCTTTGTCTCCATTGGATTTGGAGGTATTCATGTTTATCTCCAATCACATTATCTCCAATCACAATAACTACAACACAGCATTTGACTGCGGGATTCTAATGCACATACTAGAAACTTGTTACTCTTTTGTAACCAAACAAAAAACAAACACCAACCAGTTTCTCCATTGGAATAAATCATCCTACACATGTTGTGCAAGGGTGCTTCGAATAGTCTACATTAGTATTCTGTCTCTCTGAAACAGAGTATTTTAGGACGTTTATCTCATAAATCCAATTATGTTCCATATTTATGTGGACGTTGTCATGTTACGAGCTTAGTCTAGTCTTTTTAGTAGTAGGATCTGCTGACATTGACTCAAGAGGGACTATGGAGCTCTGCCAGTTAGTCATACCTTCCTCTATCATTAATTACCCATGTTGAATGAAATGATCACTTCTAAACTATAATCAAGTGATCATAACCAGTAACAACATCCATTCACATATATGTAACACTTGTTACTTTCCAAGTCATAAGCTTTAGCCAGATCTCCAAAATGCCTCCAAGAAGCAGTCCTTTACGAGTACACAAGGACCGAAACATGATGCTTTAAATCACTATCATTGTTATCATTCCAATAACCTTTCAAAACAAACCTTGTAATCACCAGTAACAGGTCAGAAACCATAAACTTCACTCAGAGCATAACTTAACACTCTTAAACTGTAACTGATCTTTTACTGATAGCCTTGACAGAATCTCAATAATCAGATTTTCAGGTAAATGATCAATCTTCTCTGTTGCAATTAACATCGATCTCTCTTTTTCTTTGTTAATTCTGAAAAAAATATAATTGCCCACCAAATTAAATCAGCTAATTACATAACCAATTAATCATCACCCACTTATTAAAAAAAAAATTAGATTAATTTTAAAAAAAATAGAGAAAGAAATGAATAAAGATGTTACCTTTCTCGGCGGCGGATCTTTATCGACAGATCTTTCTCGGCGGCGGCGGCGACCTTCTTCTCCTCTCTTCTGGTTCTTCTCAGCCGGATCTTTATCGGCGGCGGCGGCGACCTTCTGCTCCTCCCTTCTTCTTCTTCTTCTTCTCAGCCGGATCTTTCTCGGCGGCGGCGGCCTTCTTCTCCTCCGCGGGCTTCTTTTCAGCGAGCTTCTTCTCAGCCATTGGTGCCATAGTTGCTGATGAGAGAGAAAGTGAGAGTTGTGTGAGGAGTTTGTTCCGTTAAAAGTAGAAGAGAGACTTAAGGGAAACGTGTGATGGAATAAGGGCAAAAGAGTAAAAGACAGCTAACGGCGACTTAACGTCCGTTAAATATAAGGGTAGTTTGGGTATTATATTAAAGTTGAGGGGTATTTGGTGAATTCCTGAAAGTTGAGGGGCATTTGGTGAATTTCGTGAAAATTGAGGGGTATTTCATGAAAAATCCGTACTTTAAATTACACTAATTAATGAACAACTAAGTAAATTTGGTACATATTCTTTTTTATGTTAAATAAATGTTTTATATTCAGTCAAATTTAGTTATTTTTCTATACCATAACTTTTTTGTTCCGTTTGTTTTTATTTTGATATTTTGGTAGGGTGAGGGAATACAGTGTACTATTCTCTCACCCCATGTTGAACACTTCATCGAAAGGTTTCAAGAGGATTTTATTTGTATAAATCATACAAAAATTTTAATTAGATGATAAAACTTTGTGAAAATTTTTCTTCCCTATTATGGTTGTGATTATTGTAATAACAAAATATTTAGTTCGTGTGCTAATCTTGCACGCATCGTGTGCATATTAGGCTAGTTACTATGTACTAAAAGACACACCATAAATGACACGTGTCATCTCCTGGTGCAACCTTAATTTTTTTATTTTTTTATAATAAATATGTCTAATTAAAGAAATTGTATATTTTCTATGTTTTTCCCTTAAATTTCCTAGAACATTATTAAACTATTTGTATCACTGAAATATTATGAATTTATGTATTATGGAAAGAATCTAATTTAATATGATAATACTAATTTGAACAAACAATATATGGTAAGCATGAAAATAATGTGATAGTACAGTTAATATTGATTTGAAAAATATGTTATGAGCATAAAATAATATTTTTTATCATGTTAATTACTTTTTTCCTCCTTTAGTACAATCTTTCAATTAAAAAATTTACATCAAATTTATAAGAACTTTTTTTAATTTTTTTTCCCACTTAATATAGTCACGCGATAAAATCGGCCAAGCGGGTACTAGATTTTGAATTTCGTTTACAAGTACGGATAAAAACAACAGGTACCCGGTAAAAATCTAATAAGCTTTTCTTGTATTTTTTAAAACGTAAATATTTTTTTTCTAAATTCTAAGCTTTCTACCCTTTTCACTAATTACTTTATAACTTAGCTAAGTGATAATTCTAATTAATATATGTGTGTTGCACGAGACCTAACCTAGTGTCATGCTATAATAATGACTTAAAGTATTTTGTAGCAGTTGGAAATGATTTTGCTGAATTAATAGTATTATATTGTAAGATTTTATGGTTGTTAATTAATTTTTATAAAATAATTTTTTTCTTCTGATTGGTCATTTATGTTTATGTGTCATCTGGTTGTTTAATATGTGAATTTTTATAACTGTATTGTGATTTATTACTTATACTGAGTTGAGTATAAATAATTACATTCTATTGAATGAGCTTCCATATTTTCGTTGTTTATATGATCTCTATATCAAGCTTCAATAGTGTTGATTAAATGTCTATAATAGCAATACTATTTTGTTCTTTTAGTGTAGTCATTTTCTACATATTTTGATTTTCTCGTTTTTTTCCTCCTACGAAATTCTAGCTTTTATTTCCAGGACTATATGTATGTTATAATATCAACTTAGTTACATCTTTCTTATAACAATATATCTTCTTCAGATGGCAAAAATTGAATATTAGCGAAGTGTGTAGTTATATTGGTAATACAACAATACTATCTTTTAAGTAGGAGAAGGAGAAACTAAAACTAGAGCCAGGCTTAGTTTTGGGTAGAATTGCACTCACTTCTGATTGTTGGACTTCTTTAACAACTGATGGCTACATCTCTCTGACTGCGCATTATGTTGATAAGTTTTGGTGTTTGCCAAAGAGAATTCTGAATTTTAGTTACATAGCCCCTCTTCATATGGGTGTTCATTTATGTGATCATATTTATGGTTTGTTGAAGGAGTGGGGCATTCAAAAGAAAATATTCTCCATTACTTTAGATAATGCTTCGTCAAATGATGTTTTTGCTGAAAATCTTAAAGCGAAGCTTGACTTGATTTGTGGGGGGGATTTTTTCCATGTGAGGTGTTGTGCTTATATTCTGAATTTAGTTGTCCAAGATGGTTTAAAAGAGATTGATGCCGTTGTGATTAAGGTCAGGGAGAGTGTCAAATATTGTAAGGGTCTCAAGCTAGGAAACAAAGGTTTTTAAGTTGTGTAGCTCATGTGGAACTTAAATTCGATAAGGGTTTACAGTAAGATGTCCCCACTAGATGGAACTCCACCTATCTTATGCTTGAGAGTGCATTGTACTTCAAAAAGGCTTTGATTCATTTTCAGAAAATTGATGCAAATTATGTCAATTATCCATCAATGGAAGAGTGGGGTAGAGTAGAAAAGATTTTTAAGTTTTTGAAAGTCTTTTATGAAGTAACTCTTGGCTTTTCCAGATCCCATTACCCTACTGCCAGCCTATACTTTCCTAATGTGTTTAGGGTTAGGTTGTTGTTAAAATAGGAAATGAGAAGCTCTAACATATTTATGCAAAAAATGGCTAATAAAATGTATGAAAAGTTTGGGAAATATTGGTCCCAATTTAGCATTTTTATGGTTGTTGCGGTGGTATTGGATCCAAGCTTCAAAATTCAGTTTGTTGAATGGAGCTTCAAGAAGGTTTATGGGGAAGGTTTGGAGTTTGAGGTAGAGTTTTATAAGGTTAAAGATGCTATTAAGAAGATATATGAGGCTTATGTCACCTCATATTCTTCATCAAGCAATTCTGGTTGTGTTGTCCAAGGGCAAGGTGGGCGTGATGTGGATGCTTCTAGTGTGAACTGTGATGAATTGATCATAAATAACTTATTCCTTTTGTAGTTCACATTATTTTTTTTTGTTAATTATACGTTGTTTATTGGTTTTTAATTTGTTTCTTTAATGTTGTTACTGCTTTTTTTTCTTCTATTTGTTGTTGAATTTCTTTGTAGGATTTTGATAGCTTCACCAATGAGCAATAAAATGTGGCTGTAAAATCTGAGATTGAGATGTATTATGACTACATTGTTCCTCTTAATGTAATTTTTTTTAATAACATTATGACATCATATTTCTGTGATTTTTGCAGGAAAATGACTTCGGGTTGTAATTTAAAATGGATGTGTAAGTTTAAGGTTGTAGAATTTTGAGGTTGTAATTGAAAAATATGGAACTTTATTAGGTTCTATTTGCCAATTTTTTCTTTTAATTATTCTAAACTTTTAATTATGATCGGTTTAACGTTGTTTATTTATTAAGAGGAACAATGTAGTCTTTTACTTTTATGTGTATGAAGTCATTACTTCCATACATTACTTTTAATATTTAAGCAGGGTTACCAAAAAACAATCACATTAATGGACATTTATTTAATTTTGTAATTAAATATATTATTTTTATTATCTTTTGTTACTTCAACCGCTAATTTTTCCAAACACTCATACTATCAACCGCTACCTTAACAGCTAACCTCTACCCTCTACTAGTTGACAACTACTCGCTACTCTAACTGCTACCCTCTACTCAACCTCTAAAAGGTACCCGTTGCCGTTAGTTTTGTCAAACAGGGTCGTAAGCCTATAAACTTTGAATGCCACAGTGATAATTATGGTAGGTTCACATGTGTTTAGCTGTAGAATATTATTTATTCAATAAATTAGTTTGCCTTTCAGTTGGCGTGGTCTTGGAGTTTATGTATATGCAACAATGTTCATAATAATGAATTCATTGCTAAATTCTACGGCGAAAGATCAAGTGATTATGTTGTTGTTGTAGGTAATATGAAAACATCGTGAAATTGAAGTATTAGACATCATAGTAGTTAGCGTAAACCTAATCACTTAATCACATGATAAGAAAATAATCATCTATTAATTGTTTAATTGTAGCATCTAAAACATCACCATCCTATGTGATGTTAAAGGTATGACCAATTTTGTACAGGGTAAAACACAACACTTTAAGCTACAAGCAATTCATCTAAAAGGAGCTAGTCAGTTTATTCCATTACCCCCTAATCACCTACGACTTCACATTGCTAATAACACTAAGCTAGATAAAATCAACCTCACACTCGATAGATGCACAATTCGCTTGAAATAGGAACACTTAGTGAGTAGCACAAAAGCCAGGTGTTCATATATAACGTCAATGTTGTGGGAAGATTACCTTGTTGCTATGAAGAGCTAGTCGATCGACATTGTATTTAGCATCCCCACATGATGCTGCTTGTAGAAAGACCACTAGATAGATAAATATGGAGGAATATTTTATTTTTTTATTCTGAAGTTTCTCGTGACATTTGTAAAGTACACGAGTTCCTCCTGAAACAAGATTAAAATGGGAGCAATTTATTTGTTCACTTTGGTGTTTAGAGCATGATACAAAAGATGGAGGCAAAATATATGTCGAGAGTGTACGAAATTACTTAAACTATGTATTCTTCTGCTTGCAATTGTGAGTATAAGTTAACAAATATCACTGAATCAGGATGCCGTTATGAACAAGGTATTGGACTTACGTAAATGTAATATAAAAATGAGTTCCCTAAGTTAAAGACATTGTAGCTAATATATGCAAAATAAAATGTTATGTAATTGTTTGTGTATAGGTATTGAAGTTAGGGAAGATTTTAAAATTTCTTACTAATATGCAAATGCTAATAATGCATAGTTTTGGGTTAAGTGTAGACTTCACTGACAATGCTTACCTCTTTTTAACATATTGTACAACTTTTTAGAAGTAATGCTCAAAAGTTTCTCCACCTGATATTGAAAACTGTTAAGGAGTGGAAGTAATACCCTGTATTTTTAATAAATTGTAAATGTATTTGTTTTATTTATAAAGTATTTTTAAAGGAATTTTAAATTAAAGTCGCATTTAATATTTATTTAAATGTATTTTATTTAATTATAAATATTTATTATTTCTATTTTTAGGAGAATTTTTTTTAAAATTAAATTAAACGAGCTTTATCTATTTTTAAAAAATAAAATTAAATTAAATCGCAATTTTAACTTAAAATAAGAGTTGTCTTTTAATTTTAAAATAAGGGCACAAGAGTTTTTCCACCGCCTATCCCAACAAAAGTCTATAAATAAGACCCACCAGGGCATTCCCCAATTTTTTTTTCTCTCCCTTCTTCCACTCTCTTTTTCGTCCGGCTATCTCTCCTCACCTCCTTCGTGCGCCCTTCGCCGGACCACATCCGCAGCCTCGCCGTTGCCAGCCCGCTGCCGCGCCTGCCTCGCCGCCCGCCTCGCGGCGCCCCACCATTTCAGGGTTTTCCCACACCGCCCTACAAAACCCTTGAACTGAAGTTACTAAAAAAGATGAACGAATACGAGAATGAGCACATGAATGCAATGGATGAAGATGAAGACGAGGAAGACATTACACAAGAAGATGCTTGGGCTGTAATCAGTGCTTATTTTGAAGAGAAGGGTTTAGTGAGGCAGCAGCTTGACTCTTTCGATGAGTTTATTCAGAATACGATGCAGGAGATCGTTGATGAATCGGCCGATATCGAGATTCGGCCTGAGTCCCAGCACAATCCTGGCCACCAGTCGGATTTTGCTGAGGTATTGTTACTTCCCCTTTTGATTGTTTTTATCTGGGGTGGGTTGAATCGAGTTTTTAGGGTTTTAGTTGTATTTTGGAGCTGTCAGGAATTTGAAAATGTGGAATTATAATGCGGGTGGACAGTGATTGACTGTAGTTGTAGATGAATGCTTGTTGATTGAGGCTAGTGTATGAGATTTGATTGATTTTATAGAGGAATCATCGTGTGGAAACTGTGAAATGAACCCTTCACTTTAACGGGATGCTAAGAATGTTAAATGTAGTGGAATAATGCCGATACTGGTTGTTGCAAAAGCTAATTTTAAGTATTAAAGAGCTACTATGATGGAAAGCTCTGGATATGCATTGCAAAAATGTACCACTTAATGTACTTGTCCGTGGATGACTTATAAGTTATAAGTAATGGAAGATGATGCCTTATTGCGACCAAGTCTTTATTGTTTTTATAGTTTGTTGACTTGGTTGATTATAAGGTAGTGTCTTTTCGAAATAGAAATGGGAGTTGGAGCAGTTTGTATACATCAATCTCACAGTTTCGGCATAGTTGTGTACCTTACTGATGATAGTTAAGTTGGAGACTGTAATCATGGAACTATTATTGCACTATAGCATGTGTTTGGTTGATCCATATAGTCTGCAACAAAAATTGATCATCATTGTTGATGTTATTGCAGACTATATACAAGATAAAGTTTGGCCAAATCTATTTGAGTAAGCCGATGATGACAGAATCAGATGGTGAAACAGCAACTTTGTTTCCGAAAGCAGCTAGATTGAGGAACCTGACATACTCAGCTCCACTGTATGTTGATGTCACAAAAAGAGTAATCAGAAAGGGACACGACGGTGATGAACTAACTGAAGCACATGAGCTTCCAAAGGTTTTTATTGGAAAGGTATTCCCTTTGTTTTTTATGTCGTTTTTTTGTGCACTTTTTAGTTTTCACTGTAGTAATGAGAAATGTGCTGACTATTTGGGTCTGTCTGATCAGGTACCGATCATGCTTCGTTCGAGTTATTGTACATTGTATCAGAATTCAGAGAAGGATCTTACAGAGCTTGGTGAGTGCCCTTATGATCAAGGTGGGTACTTCATCATCAACGGGAGTGAAAAGGTGCTTATTGCTCAGGAGAAGATGAGCACGAATCACGTCTATGTGTTTAAGAAGCGGCAGCCGAACAAATTTGCATATGTAGCAGAAGTTCGATCTATGGCAGAATCCCAAAATAGGCCTCCCAGTACCATGTTTGTGCGAATGCTCTCTCGAGCTGGAGCCAAAGGGGTAATTGGAAACTATGTGCAATATTAGGCTGTTGAGAGTCTTGAGACAGTTCTTTGGTTGTTTTTATTTATTTTGAGTTTAAATACTTCAAATATTTATGAAATGTCTTTCTGTACACTGCAGGGTTCTTCTGGGCAATATATACGTTGTACTTTACCTTACATCAAATCAGATATTCCTATAATAATAGTTTTTCGAGCTTTGGGATTTGTTGCAGACAAAGATATATTGGAGCATATTTGTTATGACTTCTCTGATACTCAAATGATGGAATTGCTTCGCCCTTCTCTGGAAGAGGCATTTGTAATTCAGAATCAGCAAGTTGCACTTGACTACATTGGTAAAAGAGGAGCTACAGTTGGTGTTACCAGAGAAAAGAGAATCAAGTATGCCCGAGAGATTCTGCAAAAGGAAATGCTTCCACATGTTGGTGTTGGTGAATATTGCGAGACTAAAAAAGCTTACTATTTTGGATACATAATCCATCGGCTTCTATTATGTGCAATTGGTAGAAGGCCTGAGGATGATAGAGATCATTATGGAAATAAAAGACTGGATCTTGCTGGTCCTTTGCTGGGAGGTCTCTTTCGAATGTTGTTTCGAAAGTTAACCAGGGATGTTAGAGGCTATGTTCAGAAGTGTGTTGATTCTGGAAAGGATTTGAACCTTAGCTTTGCTATCAAAGCTAAGACAATTACTAGTGGGCTCAAGTACTCTCTGGCTACTGGAAATTGGGGGCAGGCTAATGCTGCTGGTACCAGAGCTGGAGTTTCCCAGGTGCTGAATCGACTTACATATGCCTCCACCTTGTCACATTTGCGTAGGTTAAATTCCCCCATTGGACGTGAAGGGAAGTTGGCTAAACCTAGGCAGCTGCATAATTCACAATGGGGAATGATGTGTCCTGCTGAAACACCTGAAGGACAAGCTTGTGGATTAGTGAAGAATCTTGCACTAATGGTGTATATAACTGTCGGTTCGGCAGCATATCCTATATTAGAGTTTTTAGAGGAATGGAGTACAGAAAATTTTGAGGAAATTTCACCGGCTGTGATCCCTCAATCTACTAAAATTTTTGTGAATGGTTGTTGGGTTGGCATTCATCGGGATCCTGAGTTACTTGTCAAGACATTGAGGCAACTAAGAAGAAGGGTATGTTTATTCACTATTTCACTTAAGACCAATAAGAATACATAGTACTGTTCAGGAACTTATGAAAGTGCATGGATGATTTCGTTGCATTCTGTATCTAATTTCTCGGGTGTTTAATTTTGAATTATTCGCTATTGTTTATGCATGATGTTCATTTCGTCTGACTTACGAATTTGGAAGCAGAGTGAAGTTACATTCTATTTTTGTGTAGAACACTTCTTTCTGAAATTGATGTCCTGGTGGTGTATGTGAAGAATGTTGCTCCAATGTCTGATTGCTTTGTGATATTAAATTTGCATTTGTGCATGTGATTGATTGGTACGGGTGTATGGCTGCCTAATTTATATTTGGTGTGCTCAGGTTGATGTCAATACCGAAGTTGGGGTTGTTCGAGATATTCGGCTGAAAGAATTGCGTATATATACAGACTATGGTCGTTGCAGTCGTCCGCTGTTTATCGTTGAGAAACAGAGTCTTCTTATTAAGAAAAAAGATATCCGGGCATTACAACAGAGGGTATGCTGCATTATTCATTTACCTGATTTCTTGTGTGTCCTCGTAGTTCTTTGGGCATATACTTCCAATGATGCAGAAGATTTGGCCATTTTAACATTAACTATTTTTTTTCCAGGAGAATCCTGAAGATGGTGGCTGGCATGATCTTGTTGCAAAGGGATATATTGAATACATTGATACAGAAGAAGAAGAGACCACTATGATATCCATGACCATTAATGTGAGCATATACTTCCAATAATTTGCAGTTTCTGTTCTCCTTTTTGGATTTCTTTGTCTTTGGGGACTTGTTACTGGGTGTCTCCATGACCATTAATGTGACCATATACTTCCAATGGTGTGCAGTTCTGTTCTCCGTTTTTGATTTCTTTGTTTTTGGGGGCCTTGTTACTGGGTGTCGGAATGTTGAAAATTCAAACTTTCCTGTTTCATAATTTGAAAATTATAAAAATCTTTCTTGCAGGATCTTGTGACAGCGCGGATAAATCCAGAGGAGGCATATTCCGAGACCTACACTCATTGTGAAATTCACCCATCTTTGATATTAGGTGTCTGCGCCTCAATTATTCCGTTTCCTGATCACAATCAGGTAATCTGGTGTTTCGAAATGTTTGCAATATGACCGGTTTCATTGTGCTTTAGTGATTAATTTTTTTTGTTTCTTCCAGTCCCCTCGTAATACATATCAATCAGCTATGGGGAAGCAAGCCATGGGAATCTACGTCACAAATTATCAGTTCAGAATGGTATCTTTATATCCCTTTTCCTGTGTACATCATTCCAGGTTCCATTCTTTGTACTGTTTGCCAAATCTGATCCAACTTCATGCTCTGTATTTTTTCCGTCTTCTCTTAGGATACATTGGCCTATGTTCTTTACTATCCCCAGAAGCCTCTAGTTACAACACGTGCCATGGAGCATCTGCACTTTAGACAACTACCTGCTGGCATTGTAAGTTGCTTGTATTACAGATCTATGGTTTGACCTCTTTCATTGTTGAAGTATTGTTGAACGTTTTCTCCCCATTTTACTAGAATGCTATTGTTGCCATCGCTTGCTATTCTGGCTATAACCAAGAAGATTCTGTTATCATGAATCAATCTGCAATTGATCGTGGATTCTTCCGTTCTCTATTTTTCCGTTCTTATAGGTGAGTAAATTGATTAGGTTTCATGATTATTGGACCCTTGGTTCATTTGGTAGCTAGTCATTCGTGCAAAGTAGGTGCTCAATAGTCTACATGTCTTGCACAGAGATGAAGAGAAGAAGATGGGAACCCTTGTCAAAGAGGACTTTGGGCGTCCAGACAGATCTAATACTATGGTAGGTGCTAACAAGTGAATTTACTTTTCCATGGCTTTCTATACTATGATTGTTTGGTACTGAAGCCATTATTTTGTAGGGTATGCGGCATGGATCTTACGATAAATTAGATGATGATGGGCTTGCACCTCCTGTGAGTATATTAACTGCTATCACGAAAGAAATTTCTTTGTTAAACAAGTAGGCAACTTTGTCTGAACTCTGAACTGCTGTTATTTGGCAGGGTACTAGATGTGCAGGTGAGGATGTTATAATTGGTAAGACTACTCCACTTGCCCCAGATGAAGCCACAGGTCCATCTGCACGCTATTCACGACGTGATCATAGTATTAGCTTACGTCATAGTGAGACTGGGATGGTGGATCAGGTATTCAATAATACACTTGATTAATAGATCACCTTTGCAATTAAAATGTTACATTTTTCTGAGTAGTTTGTGTTTGTAGGTTTTACTGACAACCAATGCTGATGGCTTGAGATTTGTGAAAGTAAGGGTGAGATCTGTGCGTGTTCCTCAGATTGGGGATAAGTTTAGTAGTAGGCATGGTCAAAAGGGAACAGTTGGGATGACTTACACTCAGGAAGATATGCCATGGACTGTGGAAGGCATAACTCCTGATATCATTGTGAATCCTCATGCTATTCCATCACGTATGACAATTGGTCAGCTTATTGAGTGTATTATGGGTAAGGTTGCAGCTCATGTTGGAAAGGAAGGAGATGCTACACCATTCACTGATGTCACTGTAAGTTCTGCTTTAACCTTTGCCTCCACTGTAATACTGATGTCAATTGATTTCTCCCTTGTTAATTTAATTGGCTTGATATGATAGGTGGACAATATCAGTAAGGCCCTACACAAATGTGGGTATCAGATGCGTGGTTTCGAGACCATGTATAATGGTCACACAGGAAGAAAGCTGACTGCAATGATATTTTTGGGACCAACTTACTACCAAAGACTTAAGCATATGGTGGATGACAAGATCCATTCCCGGGGACGAGGGCCTGTACAAATTCTGACGAGGCAGCCTGCGGAGGGACGTTCTCGTGATGGTGGTCTTCGATTTGGAGAGATGGAGAGAGATTGCATGATTGCACATGGTGCTGCTCACTTTCTTAAAGAAAGGCTTTTTGACCAAAGTGATGCATACAGGGTTCATGTATGTGAACGCTGTGGGCTCATTGCCATTGCAAACCTTAAAAAGAATTCTTTTGAATGTCGAGGCTGCAAAAACAAGACCGACATCGTTCAGGTTGGTTTGGTTTCATCTCTTCCTTTTCTGTCATAAGACTGGACCATTGTAGGTTATGCTAACAACGGATAACGACTTGACATGTGCAGGTTCACATTCCTTATGCCTGTAAGCTTCTCTTCCAAGAGCTGATGTCTATGGCAATAGCGCCTCGGATGTTTATCCGAGATGTCAACAAGCTGGCCAAGGATCAGAAAAAGAAAGGAGCATAACACACATCAACTTTGACCTCTTTGCCAAATCGGCTTCAGATCTCTGATATTCCTATAGATTCACCTTTACTTTTTCTAAAGCACAGTATATATAAACTTCACAATCTCATTTCTCTTGATCAAATATTATCAAGTATCTTTTGTTTGGATGAGTTGATTTGAATCCTTGATCCATCAATTTTGTAATATACGCCTGAGCTTAGGATGTTAACTTTTTACAAGTAATAATGATGATTTGTGTCAACTGAATTTGTGATTATTATTGCCTTGAGAGATCAAAATTATTAATTTGTTATTAGTTGGAAACTTGGAACTCGTCTGTTTAAGTCGAAATGAACTTGAGCCAAGTGAGTTTTAACTTAGAATCTTAATATTTTAGTTGGATTTTGGCATCGGCACATCACCATAGAAAATTTATAGTTTATTGAATATGTCTAAAATAGCAAACCATAATAAACATAATTATGTGCAGCTAGTTTCAAACTTTCAACCTTCAAAAGTCATGTGAAATGAGTTTCAAGCTTAAACTATTTTGTTCTCATGCCATCACCAAAATTGTACAACGCAATGCTTGTCAGGTTGGGTCAAAAGTTGAGTTTGATCTACGGAATACATTTCATCACTTTGTATAAAAATCCGGTTTTGGGTATCATGAAATATTCGTTTTATAAAGTTGGGATTCGACCTATTCGATTTTAATGTATAGAATGAATAAGAGTATTTTCAGAACATATGATCAATTGGAAGGTCTTTTTGGTGTTGAAAGAAGAGAAAGTGAATGCTTAAGGATGGTTGTTCATAAATCATATGGGCTTTGAGTAATTTAGTTTTGCCTACGAAAAGCATATTTATAACAAAAATAATTAAAAATGGTTCCTATAAAAAGAAACTCGTAAAATTTGGTAGGTTTGGATGTTTGATCAATTATAAAAAGATTAGCAATTATCAGGAGAGTAATTTTTTAAGAATGAATGATTGAATGAAGAACAGAGATTCAGAACGAAAATGATTGTGGGGGGGGGGGGGCAAATGCAGGTTCAGTTACCTGTTGAAAATTTATTTCGGGTATCCGTTAGTTTCGGGTATCCGTTAGTTTCGGGTTGCAAGAATGTCGACCCTAAATCGTATCCACAACTATCGGTTATCCGCTTGTTCGAGTATCGGGTTTTTTCCGGTCGTAGTGATTCACATTAATATCTATTTTTACAATAACATAAGAACAAAATCAAACATTGAGTTAACAAAATGTACTCGGCAGTAGCAATTTCCAACATTAGTAGACTCAAACACCCATAATATCCAATGGTAGATTAGCAAATTTAGGGGGTAAAATCTAAAACTTTCAATGCTGCAAACTAAAATTGATTGGAAAAAATGGGTAAACTTATTTTATTATTAATTTTTTTAGTTAAATTTATAATTTCGATCGGTTCGGTTACCCGCATATTCGGTTCGGGTTTGTTTTTAAAAATAAAAAATCCGAGCCTAACCTAGGAATTGATTAATCAAATCGTTTAAAAAAAGTTAAGAAAATGCGGTGAGCGTGGATCGAACACGCGACCTTCAGATCTTCAGTCTGACGCTCTCCCAACTGAGCTATCCCCGCTTGATGTTATTAATTGCTTTGTGATATTAATAATGATTGACAACAATGGCACACGTAATCATTTCATAATTTACTTATTTTTGTTGAAGATCAATTTCATAATCTTTATAAAGTGATGTTTACTTTTAAATAATTAAAGATTTCATGTTGCTAGTAGAACAAAATAATGATTAAAATATAGTGTACAAAGGTTTTTGTTTTTTTTTTTTTTTTTTCAGAGCAACCGCAACTACCAAGGTAGTTGTAATCACTTTGAGGGTCTAGTTATGCGGGATGTCCTATCAGCAAAACGACATGACACCCTTTACCCAAAAATACCAAGAAAAGACACCCAAGTGTATTAAGGCTCAGTCGGCCTAAAGACTATGACAAGCTAATCAACATTATTATAGCGGATAAAGCCACATCGGCCCTAAGGGTACGGGTCATAGTCCTACGGATAATAGACCTATCATCCGTACATGTCGCCAGTCTATATATATGGTTCCTCATTTATTGCCAAAGGGCACGGGTCATAGTCCTATGTATCACAGACCTATCATTTGTACAGGTCGCCAGTTTATATATATGGTTCCTCACTTATTGTCAAAGGTACGTGATTACACCCAATCATTCTAGTATTCATTTATTGGAGAGAAATCAGCATTAACTAACTCAATCATCAGGGGATCCTAGAATCACCCTCAATACTAGTTACCCCTTTCATTGTAGAGGCTACATTCGGCACACAATTTAGAACGTCGTTATAAATTTTAGATTATGCCTTATGATTTGGAAATATTGTCATATCATCAGGCTATGTTCAAGATATCCACTTACTTGGTAATTGGTAGTACAAGAGGCTTGGGTTTTGTACTTTCGGTTGCAGCATTATACGTCGACGATGTTCACTAAACTTGGTAATTAGAAGCCTTGATAGTTAATGAAACAACAATTCCTTAAGGGTGGTTTTCATGGATCCAACATTCCAACTCAAAGGAAAAGCCACCAATGTACTTTGAAATAAGGGACCATTAACATTTGACACAACAGGGCCTCTCACAGTTCTCGGATTACGTATTGTAGCATCTTCTACATTCATAACTACAGTAATAAACACTTACATTTGACTTTTTTTCTAATCAGATTGTTTCCCTTAGAAAAATAACATAAGTTGCAAATTTGCATTAAACTTTCCATAAATCTTGATTAATTATATATTTAATACAATTTGATTAATTCAAATTATGAATGGGGTTACTATAGACTATATTGTCAGGGACGCCAAAATGTCATTTACTAAAATGATCTCAAAAGTTCTCTTATATAACATAAAAACACAAATTTACTCTCATATAAAATACATGTGACCCCCACTTTTATCTCTTCTCAATTCCACTCACCTATTTCTTGATAAAAATACATTTTGATTCATGGGGTAAACAATAAGAGACATAAGGAGTACTTTTTTTTGGTGTTAGCATCCGGTTCACCCTTAAGGCTAATCCGGATTCGGGGCGAGTTCTGGGTGGTTAGGTTCCAGTCCCCTCTCAATTGTTGTTGCGGGGGATCGAACACGAGTTCTCCCTACCAAGTTCAGCCCCAATCACCACTGAACCAACAAGCAATTGGTACATAAGGAGTACTTTGTTTATACTCTCTTCATTTTTTTTTATTGTCGCTTTAGCTAACTTTATTTTCCAAGTGACAATGTAAAATCAGAAATAATATTTCTAAGAGTATCCCAACTTCTTTACAACAAGCAAATATCCATTTTCTAAATTACCAATGTGAGAGTAGTAAAATAGTTTGTGGAAGTGAAAAAATTGGGAATTGGAGATTTGCTCTTTACAGTTTGCTGCAGGATACCCCTTTGGCTCAAGTGAATGGCTGATATTGTAACACACCAACGTCTGGATTCCAGATGACCCATATCAATATCATCTTCATCATCTCTCCTCAAAAAAATCCACTGAATTTATTAAAATAAAAAATAAACATTTTCTGGGTATTCCATTATCAAACTCCATGGCAGCATCTCTGCAATCTCTTACTTGTTCTTCTCCACTCTCTCAATGCTCCTCTCACAAATCTTCCTCTAAACCAGGTATCTCCCTTTCCCTCTCCTCTAAATTTGCAGAAAAGTAAGCATTATTGATTATGCATTCCTGCATTGCAGTAATTTTCGAATTTGAATTCCTTAATTTCTAACTGTTAGTGTTGGGAAATTTGGGAAATTTGGGAATTTTCTCAGTTTTCGAAGGGTTTGGTTCAATCTTTGTTAATTTAATTGAATTTAACAAAAAAAAAAAGTTTATCCCAAGAAGCTGTGTAATTGGCATTGGTATATGAGGGTTTAGCAAAGTGATTAAAGTTTCCCTTTCTTATAGTTTCATTAAATGGTTACTAAATTTGCTTTAAACTCTGTTTTTGTCCACCTAGAACAACTTATGTTATGTGAATTTTGTCAATAAACATAGGGAATAGGTTTTAGCTTGAATATTTTAGCTTCAAATTTATGTGAATTTCATCAATAAACAACTTATGTTATGGGAATCTTGTCAATGAAGGGCTAATATTGAGGAAAATTGAGCAATTCAGCTTTGCAATTTCAGGTTGTTTGTGAGTGAGTGAGTGATAGAGAATAGAATTATCTTAGGATATAAAGTGTACAAATCTAGTCACATTAGTTTTCCTAATATAATTAGGATTATTGTAACACTATAAATATGATCAATGGAATACATTCCAGTTCACAGAGTTTTCACGAATCTAACAGTGAGGTTGTTCTTCGTTTTGAGCTTTTTGGATACAACTGGTGAATTGTATACACCATGATTAGTCAACCTAAAAACTTGTACTTGCAATAGGGGGACTTAAATATGATTATACAAGGATACACCTGATGTATACAAGACTTACTATTTTGTATTTTGTTTAGGCGAGTGGGTGGTTTGGGGTAGGAGTTTTAAAATTCTTGATTCTAGAGTCATTTTACTGACAAGGCATCTGTTATTTAAGTGTAAAATTTAAGGTTTTAGTTCCTGCTTATTGTTCTTGGACTCAAGGTTTAGAAATTTAGGAATGTTTGGGAAATGAAGCAATTTTGGCAATCTTTCTTGGCCATCTGGTGTCTGAGTAATGCATTGGAGCATCAGATATTAAGCTAGTATTGTTTGTAGATAGTATGACGAATCTGATGTAGTCTTTATCTGGTTTATCAGGCATTTGTGTTTTCTCTTGGGCTACTCCCAAGCGTGTACACTCTTCATTCAATGGACTTCAGCTAAGGTTACGTCCATTGAGATGGGCATCACAAAGGTCATTTTCTGCACCTGTTGGTCAGATTGTGATGATGGTTCAACCCAAAATTCAGTTCGTTCAAGGGACCGATGAACTTACAATACCAGATGTGAACTTAACCAAATCTAAGGATGGGACTAATGGTGCTGCTATATTCAGATTTGATCAGCCCTCTGTCTTTGACTCATCCAAGGAGGTCGGTGATATAACTGGGTTCTACATGATTGATGAGGAAGGTGTTCTTTCTTCCAACAGTGTGAATGCAAGGTTTATCAATGGGAAACCAGCAGGCATTGAAGCAAAGTACATCATGCGCACCCCGAAAGACTGGGACAGGTTCATGAGATTCATGGAACGCTACGCCAACGCAAACGGTTTGCAATTCGTCAAAAGTTGAGGCAATATTGTACATCCTTCTTTTTTTCTTCTGTAAACCCGATTTTAGTATGTTTATGTGAGTTGAGTATATAGCTCAAAAGCTTGAATCTTTTCATGAAGATTAATGCTGCTTTCTTGTGCACCAATTGATTGATTATATGTGTTCTCTGACCTATTTTTTATTTTTATTTTTGAATAGTTTGGGTCTGATAATGCTGGGTGAGTGACTATATCATTCAATGTAAGACATAAATTTCAAATAATAGATATTTGAATCAGCATTCATTAATATGGTATCAGCATCAAGTACCAACATAAATGAAGTAATCTTGTACTCTAAAGAAATTCTCTATCAGTAATTTAGGGACCAAAGCTCAAATAACATAAAGAACATGTTACAAATCCTTCTGAATCAGTAGCAGGTCAGAGGAATGTATTCCTTTCCCTAGCAACTATGAAACGTTCTTCAATATGATTGCTTGCTTACCCAAGACACTGTAATTGGGCTTCTAACCCTGTATAGGTTTCGACGAGAGTGTACCCATTGCAGTTCTCCTTGAACAGAGCTAACTGGCTTTGCTCCTTTCTTGGCTATAACATAGACTCTGTAGCCTAATGTTTGATTAGTCCTTCGAAATACTAATCGCTTTGGTTTGACTACGATTCTGACACCTTCAGGAGCTCTGATTTCCACTGAGTAAATGGAATTTGGTCTGCCCACATTAGTTACACTTCTGTTGATCACCTTAACTGTCTCCTTCCCCTTGAAGACAGCAGTAACTGAAGGGTAATTTAAACTGAACCCCTTGCTTTTGTGCAGTATCTCTTTGCAGCTTATGTTCCTACGGCTGATCGTGAAAATTTCAGACCTTGTATATCCAAGACTGCATAGATGTGTGATGTAGTCTGCCGGTCTGATATCATATACTAATCCTGGATCAACCGCTTTAGCAGGGTTGATATGTCCAGAACCGATTGCAAAATGGTCTGCCGGAGTATTTCCATCCATGATTGGTTTCCCATAGTGGTCAGTTACATCTGCTGTTGTCATCATTGCAGACTTAACTGCAGCAGGGGACCAATTTGGGTGAGCAGTGTGGATAAGAGCAGCAATACCACTAACATGAGGACAAGCCATTGAAGTCCCTGACATAACAGTAAAATTCACCCTTCTAGAATCTTCTATAAGGCCAGTAGGCCCCAAGTTTTGTGGCCAGGCGGCTATGATGTTTACACCTGGTGCGATCACATCTGGCTTGAGGATTGAAGGGTTATTCAAGCTTGGACCCCTGGATGAAAAACGAGCCACGGCTGGTGCTTGTGATCTTCCTGTAACAGTCCCTAGAAAGTGAATCTTTGCAGTTGGTCTTGGTTTTGTAGAGTTGATGTAACTCTTTAGTTGAAGTGATTCTGAATAACCGATTAAAGTAGCTGGCAAGACATGAGCATCAACTGAATCTTCCTCGAGATTAACTTCTGTGTTTGCTAGAATCATTGCAGCTCCTCCAGCTCTTTTGACAACCTCACCTTTCTCTGCTCTTCCATTTACACCTCTATCACATACCACCATTTTCCCTGCAACTTGTGCTCGAGAAAGGGAACCTTCTAGACAATACTCACTTCCCATATCACCACCTGCTGCGTAGACTACTTCAAGCACTCTCTCAGCCTTTGGGAAATGATTTCCCGGGAACAAGGATTCCCCATAGAGGTATTTCCCGTTTCCCATTCTGACGTAAGCAGGAAATCTCCTGTCAAGGGTACTTGCTCCAACAGTAGTAACCCAGGGAGCTTCATTGGCAACTGAGTTAATACTAGGACCGTTGTTTCCAGCTGCACAGATTACAGAAATACCCTTTTCTGCAGCATGGAAGCTACCAATTGCAACAGTGTCATCATAGAAAGGGATTGGAAATCCTCCCAAAGAAAGAGAGAGAACATCCACACCATCTCTTATTGCAACATCCATTGCAGCTAATACATCAGAGCTGTAACACCCATTAAACCAGCACACTTTGTAGACAGCAACATGAGCACCTGGGGCCATCCCTTGTGCAATCCCACCTCCATTGCCTAACACACTCGCCATTTGAACCGGTGACCCCCCAGCCGTGGATGATGTGTGGGTCCCATGCCCTGAAGAATCACGAGGCGACACGTACTCAGGGTTTAACTCTGGGGACAATGGTGAATTAGCCACACGATGACCTTTGATAAAGAAGCGAGCACCTATGAGCTTCCTGTTGCAACTCGAAGAATTGAAGTCCTGGCCTTGTTGACAAACTCCTCTCCATTTCTTAGGAGGTGCCGGCATCCCATGATCACTAAAGCTCGGACTCTCAGGCCAAACCCCTGTATCCAAAACACCAATAATCGACCCCCTCCCGAACTTGGACCTAGACCAAGCCCCAACTCCAGGAGCATCAAGTTTTAAAAACTTGTAGGAGTAAGTAGTATGCAACTCAAGCCTCCTATCAGGTCTAACCGCTATAACACCATGCATCCTCTTTAACGTCTCTAACTCCGGCTCTGATAGAAGAGCAGCAAAGCCTTCAATGGTTGAACTATACGAGTAAAGAAGGCGAGAGGAATACTCACCTTCTTCCTCTACTGACACCGTTCTCTCGAGGAAAGAGAGGTGCCAATCAAGCTTCGAAGCGAAGTAAGACGTGGTTACACTTTGTGGGTGTAGTTGTACAATGTAGGTTTGTAGTGGTAAAAGAGCATTCAGAGAAGAAACCAAAGAGAGAAAAACACTTGAAAGGAAAAGGAAATAAGTTTTGGTTGTTGACACCATTTTTTGGGTATGTTTAAGATATACGTAAACTTGTATTGTGAATTGTGATGGTGGGTTCGGGTTGTGGTTCATGGTGCTTCCGAGGGGGGTATTTGAAGAATTCAAAAATGGTGAGGAGAGTGCTCAGAGAAGAATATGAAACCCGTGAAAGTACAAGGAAGAGCAGAGCTCTACCTCACGAGGATCTTTGGGAAGGAGCTGAGATAACCTAGGAATTTTGGTTAGGCTTTTCACGAGATATTATGGTTTCTTTTAATATCTACATGCAAATATATTGGTTTTCAAAAATGTTATGTATAATACATTAATTATTGTTGAAAATACCTGGGTTTTTTTCCTTCTAGTATTGGTTGGTTTGACAAATTGACATGGAAGAATTTGTATTACTTTTTCCGTTTCTTATTCATCTTCCTATATTTTTTTATTGGGTGTTTTAAAAAACAATTCCTGTTTGAAATACTTTTTATTATACGTAATATCACTTATTTTGTACAGATTTACCCGTAATAGTTAAAACATTTCTTCAAATTATACCCACTTTTCCACCAAAATATGTGTGGTTGCTCCTCTTAATTTAGTGGCCAACAACTTAATTAGAACAATAATCAAGTAATGTAATAATTTTTGGATTTTTTTTAAAAAAATAGTCAACATATCGAACAGTTTTATCTCCACAAAAAAGAATCAGCTACATATCTAATGCATATAAAGAACTCTAGGCTCTTTTTATTTTATGTGAAATATTCAAAGTAAAGTTGTCAAAAAGTGACCTGATCCAACCGATTTCTGACATAAACCGAAGTGATCTGGAAAAAAAAATTCACGCATTCAATGCGCATAAGCACAATGACCCCGTACAACTACATTATCCAATTATACCCGAAAGATTATATACGACTCGTAACCTACCGATGACCCAATTTAACACCCCTTTCAAAGCAAGAAATTATTTAGAAACAGAGGAAGTAATGGGCTTTTAAGATATAAATGTTTGAGAGGTTTACTTTTATTGAACTTAATTTCACACGCTCTAGGAAGACATTTGCATGGCTCCCTTGGCACATGCGGCTTGTGCTTGTCTATGGGCGGAGAGCCATTTTTATTGGGGAGGAGCCCATTTGATTCATGCTCTTTTGGGCCGTTGAACCATTGTACGGAGTAATAAAAGTCTTGTTTTTTTTATGAATTTTGAAAAGAGGTTTTTTTTTTTTTTTAAGAAATATTATTTCTAATTCAAATGAGTCAATGGCCTACATTACATCATTTTAATAGTCGGATTGTAGAAACTTTTGATCTGAAATTTGGGAAAATGTTATGTTTTTAAAATTTATCATTATAATTAGATCTTGTATACAACGGATGTATTGTATATAACGAGTTTAGACATGTTAAATAACTACTCTATAAAGTGGATTTTTATATGATTTGTAGGGTCTTATAATACAGGATATATAAGTTATAAGTACTTCAGTCCGGTCTTGGATGATAATAACGTCAATTTAGAAATAGAGTTAGTGAACAATACATGATATAATGCAAGTTCATTCAACAATAGAGAAACAAGGGTATGGAAAACACATGTAAACACATGGTTTCCTCCCTTGTAGTAAGCCTACATAATTAATCGATTGGCCTTGTTTTTATGTTTGTCTCATATCCAAGAGACCAACATGGTGGTAAAATGCTGTCGTATATGCAAAACTTGTGGTTTAAACTTTGAAAAAAAGTCTGAGGTCATAATATTAAGCTCTAAAGTGTACGTGTAGCCAAATTATGAACAAACAAATAACTTTTACAATATTATTTTAACAATTTTTTTAAGTTAAAAAACGGCGAAAGGAACTTTTTCAAAATGAGAGGTTTTAGCTCAATCCTCCTTTCAATAATATTTTTTTATCAAAAACAAGGTCATACTTTGTGGCTATTCTAGCTAATTCACAAATATTGGCTTTAATCACGAGATATTTCTAGTTTTATAGTTTGATCCTAATTTAACCTTCTATATTTCTGATTTTATAGTTTGATCCTGATTTAACCTTCTATTGTGGAACTTCTTTGCATAGGTATGACCAGTTACGTTTCATACATTATTCTCGTCTTTTCATGAATGATCCTTCTAACCGCACATTTTGCAGTTTGTTTAGGCTCAACTCATTAACACCCCTACCCTAATTGATGAAGTGGTTCCAATTTGGCCAAACATGGTTTTGTTTGGGACTTGGGAGCTCCCATTGCTTAGTCCACATCTACACGGTTTTAGTCTGCATTATCACCTTGTTAATAAAATAAAACATTAATGGTCGTGCTACGTAGTCTTTCTAAGAATAGTCAAACCCACTACTTTTCCACTTTCACCTTGTTAATTGTGGGTATTTCATGGTTGTGCACAATGCGTCAACCCACATTTGTCGTGCTATAATGTACCAAGTATCTCAAGTGCATGCTCCTATATCAATCAAGATTTGTCCAACGAATAATTGGCATCAACTTTACATATTAACCTAATTTAGCAAACAAAAAATTATCTAATTAAGTCGTAATTTCCTTTGGTGTGCATAGAAAGTTACAAAGAACAAATGATGCATATTTATATAATTTAAGATCAAAACATGAATATCACTGGCATCAAAATAAATTACTCCGTATTACAATCTTGCTCATTTGGTTATTAGACGAGATTTTCTTTTTAAATATCCATTCATAGTCATCGTAAAGCTATACTCGTATTGTGAGAACCGGGGGAATTCATCAAAAAAATGTGATTAGCTTGCCAGAAGTCTCAAAACACATAAGTGCCTAATAGTATAATACCCTTTCCCATACATCTGTGGAACTCAATATATACATTACTACCAAAACCAACAATAAAGATTATGTTGCCCATAAAAGATAACACTAAATATTTTGGGAAGTGATTTCTACACACTCAATGCAAGAACACATTTTTATGTTCTCTATTTCCATAGAGGTGTTGCAAAACTAGTTTCTACTTTGTAATGATTATGTGTCAATTATAAAATGGTACACAAAGGAGTAAGGTTTGAATATTATGTCTATGTAAAGAATAAAGATAGTTCAATCATTGACCAGATTTTTGGGGAAAAGGTATAAAGCTTACTTATATTGATGATTGAAATGCTACCGAGTACTAACTTTGCTAAAAGCTGAAAAGGCCACCTATATCTCACTATCATACTTGTACAAGATTCTTTATCAGAACTGAAAGTTGCAACAATCTTTTTCACATGTCCATATCTTCATGAGTTCATCCACTCTACTTACTATGTTACTTGTATAATTGTATATTAATATTTTCAATCATAAAAATTCATAACCAATGAGAACTATAATCTCTGTTAGTGTGCTACTAGAGAATGGCAAAATGTTCGCACCCATTCTCATGATCAAGTCTAAGGATATTTTCTGTCGGAGGTTTCATTGGTAAGGAAGATGGGGAGTTGGGATAATAGAGATTTCAAAACGAGTGTGGAGTCCAAAGATGACTTGGATAGAGGACTTTTTACGCATAGCACACCCGGCTCATCGGAGCTTAGCTCCGACTACATTCGGATCCGACCCGTGTCGCACACCTTGCTTATGGTGGGTGAATCTCCCAACAAGAATTTCTGCATATGGCGAAGCTTGACCTCCACTTGACTTGCATAGAGGACTGACATAAGTAAAATGGATTTGCAAGAGCATGCAGCACTAGGAAGAAGTGAATGTAGGAAGAGGATCTTTGTGGATGACCACGAGAGGCAGACTCTTGTCTTGGTTCATGTACCCAAACCTTATCATTTTGGGAATTAAGACTATGATTTTGTCGTTGTAATGATGACAAAAGGCATATGAATATACTTGTACATAATCAGTAGAAGGCAAATACCCATCATTTACCATTTGAATTTAAAAAGCATTCCAAAATTATTGTAAGGCACAATCTCAGATTGGTGCCAACTGCCAAGTAAATGAAAATATAGTTCTCGCTAAGTAAATTGAATTACATGGGAATATATGTATCATACTACACTTTATGTATCACTACACAAAAATCGTGCTGCAGAATGTAAGTTTCCTACCGAGTATTGACCAATAAATTATCATGTTTAAACAAGATCATATGCCTGTAAATCACTACTAAGCCGAAAGTTCTGAAGTGAAGCCACTTATACCTGGCTAATTGAAGCATGCTCCTTTCTTCAGGCTCCAAAGTGTGTCAGTTGTATGGATTTAGCCATAGTTGTTCAGAAGGAACTACTACTAGTAGCTTCTCTTTCTCGATTGACTTCTTTGTTCGTTCTTCCAAGAACTCTTGGCAGCTTCCGCTGAAGCACCATTTGAATCCCCTTCACCTTTAGGCTTAGAGAAGAAAGGATCCCATTCGTGACCTCCGGCTTCCCTTTGACCTTCATCTAGAAGAGCATATTTCCAACTGTTTTCCTCAATAAAGTAATCATACTCTGTCCTGCCTTGAATGATGTTCTTTCTCAACCGTGTAACCTTGTTGATAATTGCCTGGACAGATACGTCAAAGGCATCTGAAAGGGTTTCCAAC
The DNA here is from genome assembly GCF_020520425.1 of Spinacia oleracea. Taxonomy (NCBI): domain Eukaryota; kingdom Viridiplantae; phylum Streptophyta; class Magnoliopsida; order Caryophyllales; family Amaranthaceae; genus Spinacia; species Spinacia oleracea. Next base: position 128,817,752 of record NC_079492.1, read on the forward strand.
TTGGAACGAGGATCAGCGTATATCAAACTGGGTATCAGATTGATAACCGCCTCTCTCATTATCTCCACCTGTTGAGGGGGTATTTCCCGGAGTTTTTCTTCAATGCTGAGATTATTGTTGTGAACATCATTCTCAGAAATAAACACAGAATAACTAGAGAAATTCTTAGGGAGATGCCATGTATATTGGGTGTATGCTGAACCAGGGTGGAAAAACACAGGTATACAACCTGCTAACATAGAGTCAAAAGCTGATCTTCGAGTATATGAATCCCCTTGAGGTTGTAGGCAGAAAAGAGAACTTTGAAACATCTTCATAATACTACTTGGAGAATGACACTTGCTCTCCCCAAAATCACATTCCAAAAGCTTGCACGCTTTTGTACTCTTGCATTGATCAATTAACTGACCTCTAATTGATTTTGGATTCCCGGGTCTAGGCGCCCCGGCAAAAGAAAACAGATATTTTCTCTTTAGATTCCTCATCCGATCTTGCCAAACAAACACCTCAGCATCCTTTGCAGGATGGAAGTATGTAGGATATGGTATAGCAAAGTCATTTGCATTCCATGGGCTCGATTCCACCACCAACATCGACATGTTCTTAGCTGCAGGCAAAAATAGAAGTTTGCTACCCCAGTCAGTTTCCTCCTCCGATAATCTTCTGAAATCCCAAGTAATTCTTCCTGCAACTAGAAAATGATCTCTTCCATCCATTATCTTCCACTCTGGCCTTTTCATCAGCCAATCAGTCAATTCCAGTGAAGCAGCATCTCTCCTAGATATATTGTACCCCCAAAGATACCGGGCAATATCGAACCCAGCATAGAAGGGTACAAATATTGCTGCAGCAATTGAGGAATCCTTTGTCAGGCATTCGTATTGCTTCATCCGATTATTAAAGATCACATCCACCGCAAACTGATTCGTGGCATACCATCCAGTTTCCGAGAACACCCCCTCAACATTCTCAAGTGGAGGACCAAGACCGGCATTGGTAGTAAACTTGCACATATTAGTCCAAAGACTCAAGCTTCTACACTCCTTAAGCATGTCATCATTGAACTTTGGTGGAAGATCATGAACATAAATGTACCTTCCACCACAAGGATCACTCGTGTTTTCAACCGTCCTCAATGCCTTCATAAACGAAAACTCCTGAGGGGCATCAACTTTAGGGACCTCGTCATTCTTAGGGCTAGGAATAGGATCACTAGTCTTCGATCCAACATCTATCTTACGATTACTCACAGACGGATCCTCCTCGGGCTCAACCTTGACCTCATCATTACTCGCCTCATTTTCATCACCATTGCCACTCGGCTCCGGATTATCCGGTAATGACACTTTTGTGGGCTCATCAATCACCTCACTTTGAGCACCATCACTAGTTGACTTCACAACATCGATCGAAACCGGGACATGGGTGGGTTCAATAGGTACAGGATGGAAAGATTCGATTCTTATCGGATTTGATAGCAATGAAGCCGACTCAGTGACAGTATTACCTCCTAGAACAACAAAATGGAAATACAATAACAAACTCCAAAACAAGACACACAATGTACTCAATACGCAAAGCCTTTTACTGTGGTTCTTTGAATTCCCTTTCTCCATTTGGTACGGAAAAGCTCCCACCGTCCACCGCCGTCTCATCAGACACCACAACACCACCAATCACCACCAGATCCCAACCCCAAAACCCTCCTTCCTCCTCTTATCCAAAAACTAACACAATCCATAAAACAACAATAAACCCACTAATTATCTCTATCTAATCATCAAAACCCGGGTGGGATTCTCTACAATCAAGCATAAATTGAAGTTCTTCACTTAAAAGGAGTCCAAATTGGAAACAATCAAGCAGAAATTAAACAGAATAATCAGGTATTTTCAATAGGTAATATTGAAAATTTGTAATATGTACTGATTGTTCTCTAAATTGCAAGAAAATAAAGGGAAATGTAAGAATTTATGGTTGATGATTAAGATGATAGTGTAAGCAGATCAATCAAAGATCAGGGAGGAGAGAGAAAAACTTACAATTTCTGCAATTGAAGATTAAGCAGAAGCTAGGTAAGCTATAAACTATACTGTAGTAATTTGAGCAAGAAATTGAGGAGGAAGAGAAATTTCCAGAAATGGCGGAGGAGAGAGAAAGTGGAGAAAAGGGGAGGAAAATGGGAGAAGAGGAAGAGGAAGAGAAGAGGAAAGTATAAATACCACGGGAGGACGGCTCATGTTAGATTCGTGCGCCGTATGAGATGGGTGTGTGTCGGTAGCCGGTGGATTCGTGGACACGTGGCAAATGACGTCAGATGTATTGCTAAAAACATTGGTTCATTTAAAAAATATATATATAGATTCCGAGCTCGCCGACTTTTGTGATTTTAGTGGGAATACACATGATTATTATAGACGTGAAATTTGAAAGTTGAAAAATTATATAAATTACTCCTTCCGTCTCGGAATACTCGCACCATTTTAAGTGAACACATTTGTCGCTGCACAACTTTGATCACTAATATCTTTAACTGTGTATTATAAAAACTTATAAAATATCAATATTTTGAATATTAAGATGAAGTCAACAATATATTATATATTAATATTTGTTTTCCTGTACTATAAATAAAATAGGGTCAAAGTGAATTATGTGAATAGTGCAAAAAATCAAAAAGGTGCGAGTATTCTGAGAATGAGATATTAGATGGTAAATTAATATTGAATGTTAAAGAGGAAGATGAAGTGGAAAAGGTACGTTGAATGAATATATAAATTAAATAGTAAATCATGTTGAATGAAGAAGATGAAGTGGAAAAGGTATTGAAGCTGTAAAGTACTTCCTATAACAAAGAACAAATGGAAAAAATTGAAGATAAAAAAGAAGCAAATTTATGGATTAAAGATGGTGGAGTCACATGTCATCTAATCATATATGGATTTCCTTTCAAAATACTACGTATGGATGTATAGATGTATAGATTGGTCCGAATAAGCTATAAGCCTTTTTTTTTCAAATGCATAGCTAAGCCTATAAGTATACTCCATCTGTATCTTTTTAGGAGTCACACTTACCATTTCCGGCCGTATTTATTAGGAGTCACACTTTTATTTTTAGTAAATTTTCTACCACACCACTTGCTTTAGGGACCACCACTGCGATAAACTTCCTCTCTACTTTGATTAAAATATGTTTCCTATCTTAATTTTTTCTATTTGTTTATTACTCCCTCATCCACTTGCGTTGTTATTTTTATTAGATTCAACTCTCATTCCTAAATACGCGTGTTGGTCAACATGTAACTCCTAATAAAATACAGAGGGAGTAACTTACAAAGTACAACAGACATTAAGTACGGAATACAAATTGGGGTAAGAAAAAATTCAAGTACTCCCTCCATATGTACCAATAATAATTTATAACGTAGTAGAATGGAATTGAAAAGAGATAAAAATGGTGGCCTAAATGTATTTTATGTGAGAGTAAACTTGTAGTTCCATGAGTTTTTATGGTAATGGGTACTCCCTTTGTGTTCTTTACGTTTTTGTTTTTTGGTGTCTCAAAATGTTCTTTACATTTTCTTTTATATTATCACATAAATGTTTTAATATTCCATCAAAATTTGTGTTCAATGAGTATTTTAACCCATTAAATTCATTGGGTCATTTAATCTTTCACGCTTTTCCATTGAGACATTAATTTTTTCTCATTTTCCTAATATCATAATTTTGATAAAAGTGAAAACATTATAAATAAACGTAATTTGCCTTATTTAAATTAAAAAGTTAGAGAAATCTCAATGAACATAAATTAAACATTAAAACACGCGCAAAATAACAAACATAAAGAACAAAAAGAAACGGGATGAGTAATTTTTTAGGACATTCTAAAACGATAAATGAGGCAAACAAAAAGGAATAGAGGGAGGACCTAACATATTGGATAAAGATTTAAATGGTTGAAAATAAAGAGCGTTAAGACTTAGGAGGGTAGGGAAGTGTGAGGGGGGTATGGGGAGCATGCAATTGAATTCTGAAGCAATGGCATTCTTGGTAGTAGTAGTAGTTAGAGTAGTTACATTTGCAACCGTCCACATGAAATTAAGGGTAGGAATATGAATATTAGTATAATCCTAAAATAGTACTACTCTGTAATGATTTAACCTTGTTTCTTAATTCTTATTATGTGGTGGTAAAAGTACTGTTTTCCAATCTTATATACAGAGTACATGATTAGTACTCGTATATGTTATGCGACCTTAATTAAATACGGACTATGCCATACTATTAGCTAATGATATTGCAATCACAAGAACTTGAGTTATTTTGTTTAAATTGAATATAATATAACATGCTAATATGCCATGGAGTATGTTAAATGTATCATTAACTTACATATTTGTACGGTTTGTACAAACCATTTTTTTTCCAAGGTGGTTAAGAACAGGAGCATGATCCAACAAGACCCAATAAGAATATATTGAATTAAGTATAAGTGCATAACCCATAAATCATTTTCACATTTTGCAATAAATTCAAAAAAAAAAATGAGTATCATTAAGGTTAATCCTAATTTTCCAAGAATATGATTTGTGCGGTAAAAAAAATTGATGAAATAAGTGTCGGCGCTTTGACTGAGCAGATGCCGTGTCCGATGAATGAGATCTGAATTGGCGTGAGTACGGAATACTAATTTTGTTTGCTTCTATTAAAGAATGGAACACTTCAAGCTGTTACCTCATAAACAATCTTGGATCCTAGTTTTAATTTTTGGCATTCGGGCTTTGTTTTTTTTTTTTTGATTCCAATGAGCCACAAAGGCAATATAAATTACAAATGGGGGTGGGGGGATTTGAACCTGAGACCTATTGTACACAGACCTTCAGTCTTAACCACTAGGCCAAGACATCATTGGTAGCATTCGGGCTTTGTGATGGTGAAAAAATACACTTCCTATTTTTTAGGAGTCACATGTTGACCACTACAAGTATTAAAGAACTATAGTTGTATTTGAATATTTGATATAATAAAAATATTTCAACATAAGCTCGTAAAGTCCAACAACATAGGCTCGATAAATTTGCACCAAACAAAACATAGGCTCGCTAAGTCGCTATTTAAACTTAATTTTATTGTATACTCGAATGTCATTAAAAGAATGTATGAATAGGTTTACTATTAAAACTTGGATTGAGTAGTCACTTTTTTAGTTCAAATTATAAAATCATTTTGTCCATAGGAATGTAAACCATGAAACTCCCAAAGATGATGCTTAAATAACCATATTTCAAGGAGTAAATGACACGTTGATTCTCCAATTAATTAAGCTCCTAATTAGAAAGTTCATTGTTCATAGACTTTCTATTATTTTTGAGGAAATGGTCTTAGGCTTCCCTTTTGAATATTATACCATTTTTACAGTATAATATATTTCTGTAAACTCATAGAGTCAAATACTAGTTAAACATTTTAAGAAATAAGATAGTAGTCGGGAGCCACTTTCAAATTTATACTTACAATCGTCAAGAAGGTGATCGGTACCCACTTTCCAATTTTATCATTATTTATGCATCTATAATCTATGATATACTTCAAGTGATTATCGGGATATTTTAATGATTTTTGTTTCAAGTTTGATTAATAATACTACATCCGATCATTAAGTATTTTACGCTTTGAAAATGCGTCCAATGTTGAAGAATTTTGACCTAGAATTTTCTTTGTTACATAGTTAAAGTCGTCTTAATATGTATTTTATAAATATCAACCTTTTATATTTATTTCTCATATGAAATTGAATATTTTTAGGATCGAATATTACATAGGGTTCGTGCAAATAGTAATTATATAAAAAACTTAATAAAACGGAGATAGTAAGTACAAAGAATTAATTTAGTACAGAGTATTTTATTCTTTTCTAGAGCCGGAGGGGAGCGTAAGTAACTGATTTGTGCGGACCTCTATAAACATTAATCCAATATTAGAGCGCCACGTAGGAAATCATCCAATGGTTTCGGCCAATGAAAAAAAGATTTCGAAATTGTTTTTGAATTAAAAAAGTCGAGTGCCATGTAGATAAATAATTAGGTGTCACATAGATATTTTTATTAATTAATTATTAATATTACGCATTTGCAATTTCATCCGAAATCAAACACTCTAATAATTTAAAAATAAATTTTAAATGATATTTAATCAAAAATGAAAAACTGATCTAATCTAATATATAAAATATAGCAGTTGTTATACATAGGAGTTTTATTTTAACTTAAGAATTTCATAGAATACGTGCATCAATATTTTAATCAATTAATCTAATATAATTTATATAATTAAAGCAGGTATAATTGTTGAGTTATATATTATAGTGCCAAATTTATCAAGTAGTAATATTTAGCCAATAAGATAAAAGATATACACTTATTTTAGAATTAAAATATTAAACTTCTACTCCCTCCATTTCTTTTTTATCTTCCTGTTTCTATAAATGTCGTTCCTATTTGATCTTCATGTTTCTATTTTGGGACATGACTTTTTACCATAAATTTCCCCACCATCCCTTATTTAATTCATTCACACTTCCCTATTCACCCACCCAACCCCACTTTTATGATTTTTTATTACTTTCATAAAAATATCTTCTCTCTCCTTCATTTCTTTATTACTTTCTTCATTTATTTATTATTTTCTCTTACACCCAATCATTACTCTTACACCCAATCATTAAAAGATTTCAGTTTCTTAATTTTCACCCAAAACTCCAAACAAGAAGATCAAAAAGAAACGGTGGGAGTACTACATAAGTAAAACTAACAAATCAAATACTATAAATGTTTATACGTAGAGAAAAAAAAGGATTATGGCCGGAATATGATATTATTAGAAAATTTTGGTAATATTTTAATCAAATCGTCATACCAATAATTAAAAAAAATTATACTTAAAAAAACACTATGAATGACACATGTCAATTCCTGGTGCAAAATTTTCCCGCTAAAAACTCTTTCTTAAAAATTGTATAATATGTGAATATTGCAAAAAGATAAATTTTTATTTGGCAATTTGAGGTTAGTTGTTAGCTACTTGCATTAGTTGCTGACTTTTAACCGATTGTATTAGTTATGAACTTTTAGCGGATCAAGTGCAGATTCAAGAGTATCATATACTATGTTATATATAAAAAAAAAAGTATCACATACTACCTCTGAAGTTTTGTCCTTTTACTTTGACAACAACATATGTATTATTATTACTTATGAGTGTAGTACTCCCTCCGTTCTTAAATATTAGTCCCATTTTTCACCCATTTTAACTCAATATTTAAACGTAAATATCTCCAAATATGTACGTTAAAGAATTAATTTTTTTTTGATATTGTTAAACTACACATTGAAACGAGCAAAACAAGATCACACATGCATGAATATTAGGCTTATGTGTTGTGTGGTTGGTCCAAGTAGATGGTGCCCCCACCATATGGATGCAGCCTGTATTTTGTGAACTCTGATTTGTAAATCAATTTGTACGGGTATTTTTTTGTGTAATTATCTATTTATTTTATGTATTTTAGTAATGATTAAATTGCTTTTAGTTAAGAATAATTTCATTTTAGTTAAGCAATGAAACCAATTAGTTAATCAATGAAATTAATAAGTTTACAGATATAAAGAAAGAATTTGATAAGCCTGGAATTCAATTAGTTAAGTATTGAAACCAATTCGTTAAATAATGTAATTAATTAGTTAAAGCAATTGAACCAATTAGTTAAAGCAATGAAACCAATTAGTTAAAGCAGTGCCACCACTTAGTTAAGCAAGGTAACGAATTAGTTAAGCAATGAAACCAATTAGTTAAGCAACAAAACCAAATAATTAATTAATAAAACCAATTAGTTAAAGCAATTAATTAGTTAAGTAATGGAACCAATAAGTTTACAGATATAAAAAAGTACTCCGTATTAGTTAAACCTGAAATTCAATTAGTTAAGCAATATAACTAATTAGTTAACCAATGAAACCAATTAATTCAATTAGTTAAGCCCGTAATTCAATTAGTTAAGTTTGAAATTATATTAGTTAAAATTTTATAAGTTTTAGTTAAGTTTGTCTTAAGTTTAGTTAGATTGTGTTTTAACTAAGATTAATTCGATGAATGGAAATTCTTTATTAGTGAACCTAAAGTGATATTATATTGGGTTAGGGGTATTATTTTGGGCTTTGACCCACCTCTTTGTTGGAAAAAGTCTTTGACTAATGTTGTTCCTCAATTCCGTTAAAGATAGTTTTTTACTGGGTGATTTCGGGTGTTTGTCGATGTCTTGTGACTGCACAAGCAGGCGAGGAGATGATTCTTGTAGACAAATAATTTGTGTCTCCCTTAATGGAGATGATGTCGAGACCATTATCCTTGCTAGGTGGTTGGTGCAACTCCGTGCGGAAGTCCCAATTGCTAAGGTATATTCCAAAATCCAAAATCCAAAGTCCAATCTCCAAGCCCGTTCCCATTTCGAAACTCGATACAAAATCCGATTTCCAAAAATCAAATTCAAAATCCAAACACAATCTAACCCAATGGACCTCTCCATTGGTTTTACAAGGTCGTTTCCAATCGAAATGACATTAAGCAATCCAAAATCGGGCGCCGACCCATAAAATCGAGCATGCCAGGCTCCGGCCCGTAAAACCGAGTACAAAATACGAAATACGAAAAGGAGTGTTTTTTGCCGCTCCCCAAGCCTTAACCTCCAAGAAATACTACGTGACAAAATCGTACAAGCTCGTATAAGGTACAAGACTACAAGACAAACCCAAAGGACGACGTCATCGTCATTTTTTGGACGAACCTGGGACACGTCACCCGCGCCAGGCGTTGGCCTTGCGCCGGGCGCTGACGTGTCTTGGCGTTTATCCGCCTAATCTCCTATATAAACCCTCATTTCCACATCAAATGGGGAGGAAGATTTCAATACAACGTCGTAATCTCAAATTTTCCTCTCAAAATCAAGTACAAAATTCAATTTTCCAAATCTACAATTCCATTACAATTCCTAAAATCTCAAAGCAATTGGGAGCACTAATCGGAAAACTAACCTAATCCTAAATAGTTAATTCTAAATCCCTAATCAAATCATTATGATGTTTTCTACTTTTCTACATTTCTAAATCCAAAATACAATTCCAATGATGTTGTCATTTGAGTTCATGCTCATGACTAACTAGGAAACATATCCAATGTGCCATCTTTGGGGAGGTTTCCACTCTTGAAACTCTTCCCAAATGATTTTCTAAGCACATTTTCAATATCAATATACAAGATTCAAGCTTTATTTTTGAAAATGATTAGTAAAGTGATGACCTTTCATACTTGAAAGGTTTCTCCTTTACAACAATCACCATACAATTTTACAAAATACAAATCTTTTCAAAGTTCAAGGATGTTTGGAAAAGTGCAAACCCTTTTCCAAACTAGAACACATGAACATTCAACTTTCTTTCCATATTCAATGATGTTTAAGTGAGATCAACTCCTCCTTAAACTAGAATCAATTTCAAGTTATGGAGCATATTAAAGGTGAGGCCTTTTTCACATTAAAAGGTCTAATCTTTAAGAACCAAGTCTCCTAATTTCAATATTCAAGTTCTATTTAAATAATCAAAGTCAAGGATGCTTTATGGTGAGCAACTCATCTAAAGTTGAGATTTTTTAGAGAATTGAATCCGTGTCGGACACACTTATTATTAAGTTGTTGTTTGGCGTTCGAATCTCAAGTATAATAATACAATTTCAATATCATCATTTCAATAATGTCATTTCAATACCGTCATTTCAATATCGCACTTTCAATACCGCAATTTCAATATCGCACTTTAAATACCGCACTTTCAATATCACATTTCAATAACGCACTTTCAATATCGCACCTTTATTTTTTGCAATTTCAATTCCGCACTCTTTACTCACCTTTTTTAAGGTGATGTGGTTTTGTACGCATTTCAATAATTCCTTCATTTCTTGTGATGATGCTTTACATGTTTATTGCTTTCATCACCTCACATGCTAAATTCAATAATATACAAAAGGTTACATCACGCTTAACAAAGATAATTTTGGACAAACCGACCTTAGGTTCCCTTAATTACCTTTAAAGCAAAAAGACCACATATAAGTAGCAAATACAATGTTCTAATTGCATGTTTCAACCGACTTAGTGTCATGATTATGATTCCATGAAAATGATCCTTGTCTTGTATTCGAATGTACTTGAAAAGCTCGCCAAATAAGCGGTTCGTTCCCGTGCCCGAATCTCACCCGTTCAGTTTCTAAGATTCAATGTCTTATCCAACAAGAGTCATACTAAGGTCTTTCCGAACTAGACCCTTAAATATGTTTAGTGGTGTTAGTTTTACAGAGTTCCTCAAGAGGGGGGATGAATTGATATTTTACGTATTTATAAAAATTAAACTACAAGGAACAGAAATAGTAAAATATGCAAGCAAGATTTAGCGTGGAAAACTCTCTAGGCCCAATAGAGAGGAAAAAACCACGGCCCCTTTGGGGACTTAAACACTTTCACTAATTAGGCAAAACAACTTAGTTTCTTTACAAACCTAATCTACTCGGGCCACAATCTGCCAATCGCCTCTGATTGCAGATGACTAGGAACAACCCTCTTTGTTCCTTCCCTTATGGAAACAGTCCCTCAACTGTTCCTACTCACTGATCTCTCGTGAGATCTTCTCTCTTGCTCAAGTAAGCCTGACTCAGGCTTAACATACAATAACTCAACACTTTAATCAAACGTATAAGAATTAATTAACTACTTAACATACGATATAAGACTAAGTAACAAATACTGCTCTATATGGGAACAGGAACAGACTTCTTTAAAGATTAAGACTTTAAGGGTGATACCTGAAAGCTTCCGGTTGATGTAAATAAGTCTGATCAAAAGTTTCGCAAAGAACAAAGGTTGTATTTATACGAATCCAAGTGTTTAACCTAGATTCAAATCCAACCCAGTTTAGGACTCTTTTTAATAGATAGATTTTCGCAAATCTTACTTCAAACGCGTTTAGGAAAATCAATCTTTTCGTATTTTGAGAGTTATATGTTAACTCAAATTCAAGAGTATAACTTAAAACAGTTTTGTAAAATCAGTTTAAAACATTTGACGTTTATCTTTTTGTAAAAGTAAAACTGATTTATTTCGTTTCACGATATAACTAGGACTCTTCAAAATACTCTGTTCCCATACTAAGCAAGTACTAAATTACATTGGTCTTATACCTTTCGACCCTTATAGAATTTGCTTGACTTGATCCTTGATTTAATCTTGCCACGTACTTTGAACTTAATTACTTCAAAGCTCCCTAGCTTGCTTCGGTTGTTGCATTTGTTCTTCTTTAAATATTAACCTGTTCCTGACATTCTCCAAAACGAACTATTAGTAGAAGGTAAGCTTGTCATCATCAAAACCAGGAATCAACAAGTGGCGACTCTTCCGAAATTCAAAATCTCAAAATCCGTAGGGATACAAAGTACGAGAAAATAAACCCCCTACAATTCTCCTAAAATCCGAAAATAAAACTCAGAAACACGGACCTAAATCCTAACTACACCCTAGAAATTTAACCTTAATTAAAATAAATTTAATCGTAAATTATAAGTTTACAAATATAAAGAAATTATTTGTTAAGCCTGAAATTCGATTAGTTAAGCACAGTAACTACTTAGTTAAGCAATGGAACCGATTAGTTAAGCACTGAAACTAGTTACTTAAGCACTAGAACTAATTAGTTAAGCGATGAAACCACTTAAGCACTAAAACCAATTAGTTAAGCTCTCAAACTAATTACTTAATCAATAACAATAATTAGTTAAGCGATGAAAACAATTAGTTAAGCGATGAAACCAATTAGTTAAGCACTGGAACTAGTTTGTTAAATAATGAAACCGATAAGTTTACAATATAGAAAAAGTATTTGTTGTGGCTGAAATTCAAGTAGTTAAGCAATGGAACACATTAGTTAAGCAAGGAAACGAATTAGTTAAGAAATGGAACCAATTAGTTAAACCTAAAATTCAATTAGTTAAGCAATGGAACAAATTAGTTAAGCAACATAACCAATGAGTTTACAAATGCAAAGAAGGTATTTGTTAAGCCTTAAATTTAATTACTTAAGTTTGAAGTTCAATTAGTTAAGCAATATAACCAATTGGTTAAGCAATGAAACTAATTAGTTAAGCAACAAAACGAAATAGTTAAAGCAATGGAACCATTGCTTAATTGGAACAAATTTAATCATAACTATATGGAGTACTTATTGTTAAAATTAAAATCATGCGGAGTAATTCAACTCATAAGGACAACTATTTGTAAGATACTTTAACTAATTTGTGTAAAACTTAACTATATATTCTGCTCATAAGAGTAACTATTTGTATAATATCCTCTGCAACTAATTTATATAATAGCTTAACTATTTAGCTAATAAGTGCAACTATTTATATTATACTTTAACTAATTTACATAAAAACTTAACTATTTCAATCGGCTCATAAATGGAACTATTTGTACTCCGTATACTTTAACTAATTCATATAAAACCTTAACTATTCGACTTAATATTGTAATTGTTTAAATGAACATATACTTCGTAGTATTGAATAGGAGGATGTTTCTGGATATAATCAAACCACAATTTTGAACAAGAACTAATAAATGTGCTAATAATATTAATTGACAAAACGTATTCAAATTCAATCTCACATTCACATACAAATATTTTTCAATATAAAATCTCATAGGAAAAGGGTGGAATAAAAGAATGATGGAAGGAACAATTCCTCATTTCCTCCTGCTAATGCGAGAACCAAGCTAGCCATCACTCGGCATGAGACCGAAGAATCCAAGGGGTGTGAGCTTGTGAGGCCGAGGTAGAGTCTCCATCTGCGCGCAGGAGCATCTGCGGCAAGGAGCACCTTGTCAACAACCTGTAAATCGCCGCAATTGTTGCGAGGAGGTGAATCGCCGCCTCTGTTCACGCTTCCCCCATCGCTGCGACTCTCCTTCATGCCCTTCCTTCAGTGCTCTTCTCTTTCCTTTCTCGTTGTTTGCTGGCCACCGCACCGCAAGATCTCCGGCATCGACGATAATCAAAATGGTCGTGGAGGATCTTGCGGTGCTCCGCTATGAGATCACATTAAATCACATCAATAATCAATAAAATCAACAAAAATAAATTAAAAACCTAAATTGTAAAATCAACAAATTAAAGAGGAAAAACTAAAAATCAAAAACCTAAAAACCTCAACAATGTTGGCGGCGGAGACGACGAGGTTCAGGACTGGGCCACTGCCCTGTTTACGACGGGGCCAAATTGAATCCATGTTGTAAATGGAGTGACGGAGGTAGCCAGAGATTGAGGAAGGAGAATGAGAATGTGTGAGGGGGTCGAAAAATCACGAGGCTAATGCGTGACCTCGTCCCTCGTGGGTGTGACGATTCTTTTTATTCAATCAAGTGTAATTGGATTCCCTGTGAGTATACACCCAATTGACTAGTAATATAGGAGTCGCCATTCAGTTTTTAACGACAATGAGAAAAACTGACAAAACTCGGTTATCGTGACATAAAGGGAGTGCAATTATGTTTGACCACGACGGCCGTAGGTTCCCTTGTGATCCCTGGTGTGGGGATCTCTCAATATACACCCGCAAGGTAGAGATTGAGGGTTCGGGGTACTGTAACTACCGAGAGGAGTACTTCGCTCGTCGATAACTCCAGAGGCAGGATATCCTTACTAGCTCAGCATAAATAATTGAAGGGACATGCGTTAACTATTAAACTAATCTGTGTTGATTTTAGCAATATGCAACATATAATACTAATTCGATCGTGATTATCTGATTTAAATAGCATTGAGGGACCTAGCATGATAATCTGATTTCCCAAAAATATCATATTTGTTAGGCGTGATAGAACAATCAGATTAGGTTAGTTTAACAGTTCGTAAAAAGGGCGAGGAAAGCAGTTAAATCATCGAAAAGGGACACATTACGACGCACCCTTGAGAGGTGCGTCACGGTTCTCAGAAAACTAACCACTTTGACTTTGCTATTTCTCCTTTTTATTTAACGAATCTCAATTATGGGACAGGATACGTTCTGTTCGATTTATGGATCGATTGCGACAGAACGCGTGAACAATTTCGCAGCCAGAGGCTTAGGCTAAGGGTTGGAGTCAATACTCAGAATATAATTGTGTATTGTTGTGTGTTCTTTTCACGTCGAATTTAGGGGGCTATTTATAGGGAAGAGTTCGTGGAAAGATAGAATTGCAGAGTTCTAATCCACAAAGAATTAGGAAAAAACACGTACCCAGGTATTTTCAGCGCCCAGGGCTGGGCGTCAAAGATTTCGGCGCCCAGCTCTGGGCGCCGAAAATATGATCCAGGCAATTTCAGCGCCCAGGGCTGGGCGTTGAAATTGCTGTTTGGGCCGTTTCTTTGTCAGATTCGGATTCCTGAAATCCGTAGAGTTTGAGATTAATTCGAGTCTTTAAGCGCATATCAATTTTATGACCTAATGCGTCTGGGCCCGTTACGAACTCTAGGCTCGTTAGGATTTCAATTAATACGTAACTCTTATTTTCGAATCATATTAGGAATAGGATTCTCGTAGTTTTCTATCTCATTTAGGATTTATGTTGGAATGCAACACCTAATTCTAACAGGTTTCTATCTTTTATGACTTGCCACTTTTAGAAGCTACCCTTTACGGCAGTTACTATTTTTAGCGGGTTTCCATAAATAGCAGGTTTCGGGTGAAATGAAATGGGGAATCGAGATTCGTTTATTTTATAGGAGATGCGTTGTCAAGTGGAGTTTTTATGCTTTCATCATCGAACCTTTCCCTTGCGGGAACGGGGACAAAAGTAGGTGTCTACAGAATGCGAGTTTCTAGGGTTTTGGAGGGGACGGAGACGGCGACGGCCGACAAGTACAACGGCAGCGACGACATGATCGAGTTTTGATGCAGGAAGGGTATCCCTTCACTACCAACTGACCTTCAAGAATGAAGATCAAACTCCTGAACAGGAAGAATAGAAGAAGGGAAGAAGATTTCAGAATAGAATTAAGAAGAGAAGAATAAGAGAAGTAGAAATTAGGAAAGAGAGAGAGAGAGATAGAGATTAGAGAGTAAGAAGGGGATTATTGTATTATGTAATTCGATGATTAATACAAAGGTCAATTGCCTTATTTATACAATGCTCAATCATTCAGCAAAAACAACTAACTGCCA
This sequence comes from Spinacia oleracea, assembly GCF_020520425.1. Lineage (NCBI taxonomy): Eukaryota > Viridiplantae > Streptophyta > Magnoliopsida > Caryophyllales > Amaranthaceae > Spinacia > Spinacia oleracea. The sequence continues at coordinate 128,833,057 of NC_079492.1, forward strand.
AGTCAGCATGAGTAGTTATAACAAACTGTAACAAACTCAGATTTTGGCGCCAACAAGTCAACTTTAATAATTTTGACATTAAAAGTCCTTATCATACCTCCCTTGTTCTGAAAAATTTGTCCCAAGTTTATGGTAAGGGAAAGGTTGGATATTTAGCTTCAAACTCAACAACACTCATCCAAGATGATTCATGGTGAGGAAAATTCTCCCATTTAACAAGATACTGTACTAAGGGCAGATTCTGAAACTTAATAACCCTACTATCCAAAATAGCTGTAGGTGTGTAGATGGCTTTTGAACTCTTTCCTTGGAACCATTCTGGAATATGGGCAGCAATGGGTAGGTTACCATGAAAATCTTTCAATTGGGACACATGGAAAACATTGTGAATTCTAGCTTCCTGTGGCAATTGAAGCTGGTAAGCCACTTTACCAATGATAGTTGTCACCTGAAAAGGACCATAGTATTTCAGTGACATCTTATGGTTGGCGCTTAACTGAACTGATTGCTGCATGTAGGGTTGTAACTTTAGCCACACCCAATCACCCACTTTAAATACCATATTAGACCTATGCTTGTCTGCTTGATTCTTCATTCTAGTTTGAGCTTTGTGAAGATGTGACTTGAGAAGAGTAAGCATGTCTTCTCGCCTCTGTAAACTTCTGTCAATCTCTTCATTATCAGAATCACCAGGGAGATATGGCAAATGTAAAGGTGGTGGTTGACCATATACTACCTCATAAGGTGTCAGCTGTGTAGAAGAGTGGAAGTGGGTGTTATACCACCACTCTGCTAAGGGCAACCAAGCATGCCATTCCTTTGGATTTTCATTGCACATACACCTAAGAAGGTCTCTAAGCATTTGTTCACCACTTCTGTCTGTCCATCAGTTTCTGGGTGATAAAAAGAAGAGACCAAAAATGTTGTACCATGTAAACTGAAAAGACCCTTCCAAAACTGACTCAAGAATATTGCATCTCTGTCACTAACTATACTTCTAGGCCACCCATGTAGTTTAAAGACATTATCCAAGTAGGCTTGAGCAACTTGAATTGCAGTAAATGGATGAGATAATGTCATAAAACGACTATGTTTGCTCAGCCTATCCACCACCACAAAGATGACATCTTTGCCTCCATATTTAGGTAAACCTATTATGAAATCCATTGATATGTCCATCCACACAGCCTCAGGGATAGGTAGTGGTTGCAACAAACCAGGTTTTGCAGAGGTGTCATATTTTGCTGCTTGACATACTTTACATTGCTTCACAAAGGTTCTCACATCTTTGGTCATCCCTTTCCAATAGAACAAGTTTTAACTCTCTTGAGTGTAAGATCTCTGCATGAATGGCCACTTTCAGGTTCAGAATGCAGCCAATTGATGACTTTTGATTTCAGTGTAGAATCAGGACCTAAAACAAACTTGTTTTTCCTTCTCAATAATCCATCCCTGATGGTAAAATGATCAACTGAATCAGCATGTACCAAAGAAGTGATGACATTTAACAATCCATCATTAATAGTGTAGCTTTCCTTAATCAACTCTGTTAGATCAGAACTAACCATAGAAATTTCCATACATAGCAATGTTGATCCCTGTACCCTAGACAATGCATCTGCTGCGACATTTTCCTTTTCACACTTATATTGGATCTCATAATCAAAACCCATAAGTTTTGAGAGCCAAAACTGCTGAAAAGGGGTAGATATCTTTTGTTGCAATAACCAGTTCAAACTTTTCTGATTTGTTCTAATGATGAAATGTGCACTCATCAAATACTGCTCCCACTTTTGAACTGCAAACACTATATCCAAAAGCTCCTTTTCATTTACAGATAACTTCTGCCACCTAGGACCCAAAGATCTGCTGATAAATGCTAAGGGGTGACCTTCTTGCATCAACACAACCCCTATACCACTACTTGATGCATCTATCTCAACTATAAAAGTCTTGGTAAAATCTGGTAAAGCTAAAACAGGAGCTAAAACTAGACTTTTTTTAAGATGTTCAAAGGCATGTTGAGCTTGGTCAGTCCATGCAAAAGCCCCCCTTTTCAACAAATCAGTCAGAGGTTTGAAAATAAGGGAATAGTGCATCACAAATTTCCTGTAATAACCTGCCAAACCCAAGAAACTCCTTAACTGTTGTGGGAATTGACCAGCTTTCCACAGCTGAAATCTTTCCAGGATCAGTTTCTATGCCCCTTGCTGAGATGTAGTGTCCAAGGTATTCCACCTTGTCCATAGCAAAATTACATTTGCTAGCTTTAGCAAACATACTGTGTTGTCTCATTAACTCAAAAACTTGAGCTAAATGCATCCAGTGTTCCTCTTGAGTTTTGTTGTACACCAAAATGTCATCAAAGAAAACCAGCACACATTTTCTTAACAAAGGCTTACACACTATACATCCACCCTTGGAAAGAGGCAGGTGCATTTGTTAATCCAAAGGGCATCACTAAAAATTCAAAATGTCCTGCATGGGTTTTAAAAGCTGTTTTGTATACATCTTGATCACCGACCCTCAACTGATGGTATCCAGCTCTCATATCCAACTTACTAAAGATAGTTTCCCCGGCTAGCTCATCAATAAGTTCATCTATAACAGGGATAGGGAATTTGTTCTTCACAGTTCTATTATTAAGCTCCTTATAGTCCACACACAACCTCCAAATACCATCCTTCTTTCCCACAAGAACAACTGGTGAAGAAAATGGGCTTGCACTTTTCTGAATGATTCCCCTTTCTAGCATCTCTTGTACCAATTGTTCAATGATATCTCTCTGCTTCAAAGGGTATCTATATGGTCTGATATACAGGTCTTGAGTTTGTCTCTAGTGGTATTGTATGGTCAAATACCCCCCTGTGAGGTGGAAGTTGTTCTGGATCTGCAAAAATATCTTTGTAAGTTTTCTGCAAGGCAACTAACTCAGTTGGTAAAGGTTTGTTGTTTGATTCCTCCACTTCCAGTTTCATAAAAGTGATATCTCTTACTTGCAACAAACACAATTGCACTGCACTGTCAAACAATTTAGCAAAGGGAGTTCCTACCACTAACTTGACCTTTTGAGGGAGTACACCCTTCAACTCAAATTGTTCACCAGATTGAATGAATTCCTTCTTTAGCTCCTTGAAATCCCAACTAATTGGCCCTAATGTAGCTAGCCACTGGACTCCAAGTACCATGTCACACCCTCCCAAAGCAATCAACATTTCATCTGCTTTGAAGGTTTTCCCTTGCATTTCCCATGTAAATTCTTTACACACATGTTGACAGTTCAAGTGATTCCCATCTGCCACTGCAACATGCTGAATTGGAATTGTCTCTATTTTACATCCCATCTTCTTGGCTAAATCCAAATCTAGAAAATTATGAGTACTTCCATAATCCACCCAAATATGGAATAGTTTAGAGCCAATTAGCCCCTTTACCCTTATTGTCTGAAATGTTTGGTTACCAGAGAGAACATTGAGAGAAAGCACATGCTCAGTTAACCCCTCATCTTCTGAATCATTAGTTTCTTCATCACTGTTAGTGCCCAACTTATCATCACTGCTAGAAATTTCCACTGTGAATAATTGTGGTTCCTTGAATTGACATTTGTGGTTTCTGTCATAGTGTTGGTCACAATAGTAGCACAACCCTTTTGCTATTTTCTCAGCTCTAACATCAGCTGGAATATGTCTGAAGTTTCTTGCAAATTTGGGTTGAAACTTAGTAACAGGTAACTGAGGTTTAGTAGTTGGGGTAGGAAGGAGGGCTGGTCTGTTAACACTCACAGGAACAGCTTGTATGGCTTTGTTAATTTGAGAATAGGTTGTTGGTTTACTTGTGTTTGAATAAAATGTGGGGTTAACAGGCTGATGTGAACAAGCCATGTTTTGTTCTTCTTGCAGTCTTGCAAATTCAACAGCCTCAGCAATAGAATTTGGCTTGAAAGCTTTCACAAATGGTTTAACAACTGGATCTAAACCCCCAATGAAGCTATCCAAAATGTATTCCCCATGTAGAGAATGGTGTGTGTTCAACACATCAGACCTCAGATCCTCAAATTCATCAAGATAAGATTCAATGGAATCAGATTGTTTGAGTTTATTAAACTGTTCAACAGTGTTACTGCCTCTAGTATCCCTGAATCTAGCCATTAAATCCAAACAAAATTCCCCCCAGTCTACATTTCTTCTTGATGTTAAGTAACTTGTTACCCATTTTTCTGCCTTTTCTACCATATTCAATGATGCTAAATCCACTTTTTGTTCATCAGGTATATGACACAAATTGAAATATCTGCTACATTGTTTAATCCAAATTCGAGTATTGGTACCATCAAACTTGGGAAATGAAAGTTTAGGAGTATACCCCAATGTTTTGGCATGTTGACCATGGGAACCACCTGCTTGTCTGCTATGGCCATTTTCAGATGTACTATCCTTCAACTGGTTTATCTGGTTTCTCATATCTAACAGCAACTCCATGATTCCATCCATTTTCTTGGACTGGTCTTGGATTTGAGTTGACTGATCATCTACTCGTTGTGCTTGTGCAATCAATCTGTCCTCCAACTGCTTAAGGTGATCATCCATGGATTTCCTGGTTGTTGGCGCCAGGTTGAAAGAACTCTCAACAATTTCTCCAAGATTACAGGTTCTACAAACCCAAAACTGTTTCGATTGATTTCTCAACTCAATTCAATTCTACAATCAAAAATTGCAATTCCAGGATCGCAAAGAAGAATTCCAATCACAAACTGATTTCAATCAATTGAGCTCAGGTTTGCTCAACCACTGATGCAGGAAGGGTATCCCTTCACTACCAACTGACCTTCAAGAATGAAGATCAAACTCCAAAACAGGAAGAATAGAAGAAGGGAAGAAGATTTCAGAATAGAATTCAGAAGAGAAGAATAAGAGAAGTAGAAATTATGAAAGAGGGAGAGATAGAGATTAGAGAGTAAGAAGAGGATTGTTGTATTATGTAATTCGATGATTAATTCAAAGGTCAATTGCCTTATTTATACAATGCTCAATTATTCAGCAAAAACAACTAACTGCCAAGTCAACATGAGTAGTTATAACAAACTGTAACAAACTCAGATTTTGGCGCCAACAAGTCAACTTTAATAAGTTTGACTTTAAACTTCCTTATCAAGTGTTTAGGAGAGAGAGAGCGCGGAGAGTTTGGAAGAGAGAGAGCGCGCGCGCTTGAAGAAGGGAAGCGAGATATGAAAATGAAGGAGAATTTTTTTTTTAATAGTTGCACGTGTGTTCACGCGCGCATGGACAAGGTCGGCCGTCTGACAGGCGCGTGGCTATCAGGCGGTTTGACCGAAAAGCTTTTGATTATAATCGATAATGTAAAAGAATTAAAACAAGACAAGTAGAAACTAGAGTTTGTATCATGATACAACTCTACAACATTGTCTAACAAAATAAAAGACAATAACCTAAAACAAAATTGTGATCATATTTAATATGGAGTAAAATGATAAATTAAATCATTCTTTTTTCATGTATTCTAACACGTTTTTTTGAACATTAATATCTATAATTACATATAATAAAAATTGTAAAAAGTTGATATTTGAAATTTTGGCTTTGGTTCGAATTCAACAAGATTTCGATTGACTATGAAATTTCTTACATAATGGTGAGAGAAAAATTGTCAAAGTTGATTGGTAAATAGTGTCCAAATGACAAAAGATGCAAGTATTATATCCTATAAAAAAGAAAAACAAATGTAAACTTACAAATGTAACAAGTAAAATTCTTATGGTCAAAAAAAAAAAGAGTGAAATTCTTAACAACGTGCAAAAAAACAAAACAACTTTGAGTTCTGGTTCGGGTTTACAAATGCTTGTTCACGACCCGGGTACGTATCGACCCAACAGGTTAAGAGATTTCAAAAATAATAATTATTATATTTTCATTAATTTGTGTAATACAAATTAATAACTTTTCATACACAAGTTTATATTTAGTCAAATTCAATCATAAAATGGCGTATTATTCAAATCAAAATCGTATTATACTCAACAATAATAACAACGTGTTTACTCTGCTTAATTTTTTTTTTATAATCTCATGTATTACTAAAAGTACAATGATTTCAATCGGTCGGGTTAAAATGGATTTGGTCGAGTTTTGACCCATTACAGTTCGGGTTCGGATGAATCGGGTTACGGGTTACAAAATCTTTTTTAATGCTCAGTATTTTCGGGTTGGTTTCAGGTCGAGTTTCAGGTCGGGTTGATTTTTGACGGGTAAGGTACAGCTAGAAGTTAACTCAAACTTGAGCGCGAATGGAGACATTCTTCCAACAAACTCACGTCTTCGCCACTCCAAACAAAGGAAGAAGAAGAGGGGCAAGAAGGAGAAAAGCACATAGAAACGCAGCACTGAACCCAAACCTCTGAAAAAACTTACCCATACCCGTACCCTTCTTCTTCTTCTTCTTCTTCTTCTTCTTCTTCTTCTTCTTCTTCTTCTTCTTCTTCTTCTTCTTCTTCTTCTTCTTCTTCTTCTTCTTCTTCTTCTTCTTCTTCTTCTTCCTGCTTTCATCTCTTTCCCACATTACATCCCCAAACGACATACCAAGTCCAGGTTCTCCCATCTTCACTTCACTCCCAACCAAAATGGAATTATTCACCCCTTGAACGTTGTTGCTTATGTATATATTTATACAGCAACGTTCAGGCTGCTCCTTCGGGTTGCTCTGATGTACGTTCATCACTGCACCGACATTGCTTCCTTCCACATTGACGCGATCAAAGCTGACATGCTCACCCTCTTTTCGACTCAATAGACTCTTAAGCAGTCTTAATATGTCTTCACTTAATTCACCCTCTTCTTCCTTGGAATGCTTGAAGCTCTTCATACTGTGTTTTTCTTTACTTGTTTTGTTTGACATTTTTTTCTACAAAATGGGAAATCTAGCTTCCCCTTAATATAAATGTAAGGTACCAGTGTTCACTTGTCTGCTACAAGAAGGAAGCCAATATTCCCTAAGAATGACTTCAACAACACTCAATACATAGCTTCTCCTCCTAAAGTTGAAGGCTACTCTACCTAGTACTATACTACGGAGTACTCCGTACTAATATACTACTCGGTACTATTATTTGATTAATAAAACTCTGTAAAATAAAATTAAAATACAATTAAGATCAATAGGAATAGGAATAGGAATAGGAATAGGAATAGGAAGAGGAAGGATAACTGGCTTTAAATGATACCATCACTAATGGGTGCTAAATACTAGAGCCTTAATTATTTGTTGTAGAAGTACTACTCCGTATATTTGTGCTAAATGATGTCATGGTGACCGGAATATGAAAAATAAAAATAAAAATTAACATTCCGACTAGGACAAAGTACCCCTTCTTCCTTACTCTTTCCTTTATTGTTGCTAACCGGTAACCATAAACGTATGCTTAGTTAGAAACAATACAGGTAAAGGAAGGCGAGGAAAGAGAATGGGGAAATCGAGAGGAAAGGAAGGAGCTTGTATTTTCTTTTCAAATCTCTGACATTGGAAACAAGGACAATGTAAAGCAAAGAACATAGGGCACAGGAATTTCTCAAATAAATAACAAAACTGTTCACCCGGCATATACTGAGCCTCAGCTATTTGAACAAGCAAAGGCTTAAAAAATTACAGCATATGAGAACATTTCTCAAGATTATACAACCCTGAATGACAGAATAATCTCCATGTTTATTAATTCTTCTTGTTTTTTTGAAAGCAGGCATTTCAATCTTGATACAACCTACGGTGGTGACCCGCTAAAGATAGTCAGCACTCAAATTTTGTACTGTCCTGCCTATCACCATAATTGATAGAAGATCACATGAGAAGAAATCTTGACAAAGTAATGCCTGTTGTACTCATATTCAGCATACATGAAAATGTGAATGCATCACATACCTATTAAAAAGATCCCAGCAGGAGTTGACCCGGAATATCATCGCCAAGGGTCAGCTGAAATCTTTTCACTGATTGTAGACCCAAATTGTGGTCCGCCCTTCCGGTAACATGACAAAAACTCAACAGGATATCCTTTGAGCTTGTGTGGGACAATATCGAGATCCGCGAATGTTAATGCTGTAAGATCATTCAGATCAAAATTTTAACAGTGCCGGTCACTAAAAATAACAGGAAATCACTAGGGACTATATACTAAACTGAATATACTAACCCTTATCCGATACAACTGTATCTCCATAGAGGGCATGGATCTGGTCCAGATTGAATATTGATGGAGACGGTAAGGGAAACGGAACTTTGTTGATCAAGATATCTCGAGGAGTGGAAATGGCCTGAATTACAAAATTTAGTCATTACCTTTCAAGACACAAGCAAACATCAAAAACCTTGCACTTTTCCCATGGAATTTTGTCAGGCTAGATACTACTATACTAGATATCTTTCAGTTCTATACTCAAGAAGAAACAACCATCTCATACAACCGACTGAACCGAGAACAACTGTGAAGAATCAATTAGGACATGCTAATGCCAAGGACACTCCTCTGAGTCTCATAGAAAGCACACTCAACATTCAAAAGGAACTCCTAATCCGGTATATCTACAATATGTAGCAAACTAGCAATGATGTATTCTCCTCCTAAGAACTACCATGTAGATATTTTCTATTACTCAGTACTTAGAATGGGCCAAGATTCTAATTACTGCGAGTTACTGATCTAAAAGTAGCATAACAATGGCAAACCTGCACAGCCAACAAGGAAGTAACATGCCATAGAGCATTTGTTTACCTTTGCAATGGGAACCGGAATTTTCACATACCGAGGATATTCACGAATCGTTTCAAACATAAGTTCCGCCTGTAAGAAACAAATACTTCAGTTAGAATCCAACCAGTTGAATGTACAAAACACTACTAAGCTTAATAGTTCAGTGTATTACCAACTCCTGCACTGTATATACATCTGGCCCTCCAAGTTCATATGTTTTTCCCAAGCTAGAGCCATCATCTTTCAAAGCAGCAACAATTGCACCAGCAACATCAATCACATAAACAGGTTGTATCCTGGAGAGCAATGTAGGGAAAAGCGTTTACAAGAAATAAATAAAGATTACAACAAGTGCCATGTGTGTGTGTGTGGGAGGGGGGAGGGCAATATGGCAAAGTTGCAGAATTCCAGACATACTCTTTTGATCCATCCCCAATTAGGGGAAGGAAGCTATACTTCTTCACAAACTGCGCCCAGGTATTTAGAATCCGATCTTCTGTACCGATCATAGTAGCAGGCCTCATTATAGTTGCCTGCAGGTTCAAACGATTATAAGATTTCACTGTCAAATTTTGAAAGCATGTTGTTAATCTTGTTATTTTGCAGAATGTGAGATGCTTCCTATAGATAGTTTACAACTGAAAGAAAACTTAGCAAAGTTTTCAATTTACTACAAAATCCACACCATGAGCCCGTGACACGAAGTAAGAGTCAATCCAAGGCATGATTGATGTAGAACTAGGCCTCATTGAAGTAAGTTTTTGGAATGGAAAGGTACACAAAGTATATTGGTTTCTTCAGGTAATACAAGGTCACCAGCATGAAAAGGGAAATACAAGGCATGATTGATGTGAAACTTAAAGAGTTTGTATATTCAATCCGTGCAAGAGTCAATCCAGACAAAACACCTCCATAGCCCAGGAAATACAAAGCATGATTGATGTAAAACCTAAAGAGTTTCTTATTGGGATCATTTTGATTTTGCATATTCAATCCGTGCAAGAGTTAATCCAGACAAAAGACCTCCATAACACCTTCATAACCCAGGACCGGGGATGGCAATGGATCGGAACTGGACTGGATCCTACTAGATCCAGATCCATTTCTGCGGGTCCAAAATTTTTGTATCCGCGTGTAGGATCTAGATCCACTTGTAATTTGTTTTTCTTTCAAATAATATTATTTTTATGGTATTTTTTTAAAAAAAGAAGTTAAATTTATGCATTTATCCTACAATGCAAAATATATTCTAACCGAATAAAGAAAATAAATATCAAAATCATGAAAATATTAAAAGTTCATATTATTTTATACTGCCTCCGTTTTTTTATGTTCCCATTTACTGTAGACTCTTATTTCGATGAATGGGTGTAAGAAAATGTTGGAAAAAGTAATATTAATAAATTAATGGGAAATAGTGGGTAAAGTAGGAAAGACATGATGAAAATATGTAATTACTACGAGGAAAGTGGTAAGATGGTAAAAAATAATTGCCAAAAATAGAATAAAGTAGAAGTGGATACATAAAAAGAATAATAAAAAAAATAAAAAAAACTTTTCTTGGAAAGTGGATACATAAAACAAAAACCGGAATATATGTTTCATCATACTTTTTCTTAAAAATAAAATTCCTTTTTAAAACGGATTCATGGACCGGATCTGGTTCTTAAAAACAGGATCCGGAATTCCGGATCCTATCCGTCAGAAACGGATCGGGATCCGGATCCGTCGGGACCAAAATTTTGAAGATCCAAATCCGTTTTCATACGAATACCCTTCACACTTGCTACGATTCATCATCATAAGCTTTTGCAAAAAAAAAAGGGTTAATAAAATCCAAAAGGCTTTGGTCAACCGTCAACTTCTGAGTAATACTAAACAAGACACACTTAAGGGATACAAGTAACATCAGACTTACTCCTGGCAGTTCTCTCAAAATAGCTTCCTCTGCTGCAGCCTTAGCTTTAAGCATCCTGGATTCTGAAGTTGGAGATGCCCCAAGGGAAGAAACTTGAATAAATCTCATAATGCCACCATGTTCCTTAGCAATCTGCATAACAAGACAATTATTAGCAGAAAAGAAGTGAAACCATTGCATTCTCCATTTAAAAGTACCTACAAATATTATAATTCTTTGGAAATTGGGTGGCCTTTGACTTACATTAGGGTGATTAATATTATGCAAGAATGACATGAAAACTAATATTCAAAGTACTTTTTACTCTTGAGTAACAAGTCTTCAAGGAGATGAGTACTAGACTTAGGTATAATCCATTTTTATAGGCTAGTAATTATGAAGCACTATTATTATTTCAATCAAATTGTCATTGAAGCTTATTCAGAAAAGGAAGGCTTATGATCATGTTTCATGGGACTTTACTATGTCAATCCGTAAAAGTACGGGGTTTCTTGGTAAAAGGATGGGGGTTCATTTTTGTGTTTCTGCGACTCATAAACTCATTAATAAGTGTTAGTCAATGAGACCAACCGGTTTCTTTTCAAGGTCTCATGGGTACGCCAAGGTGCTACTTCTCGTATTTCATTCCAGTGATGGAGTCTTTAAGTTGAAATCGTTAATGTGGATGTATTCTGTGATGGACCGTACAGGCTGTACCACCAAGCCACCTACTCACATGGTCTATCACAGAAGGAATAAGAAGGGACAACATATGACAAGGGGCAGCAAGAGGCACAACTGACAAGAACGTTAACAGCACGCGAGGACAAAGCTCGTTAATGCAGCGTACTAGAGTGAAGCATGGAGAGTATAAATAGAGCAAGAAAGAAGAGAGCTAAGCATTGTGTAATTTGTAGTGTACTAGTGTGTGAAGAGATTTGTAACCTAAAGTTACTGCCTTTGAGAGTAGTGGCCTCAAGCTACTGTTTTGTATGTAAACCCTTATCAATTGATTAAATCAAAGCTCTCTTCCTAGCTGCTGTGTTCTGTTATTTTCTGTTTCTGCAGGTGGACCTTAAAAGTTCATTGCATATTCATGTATATTCATTAAACAATATTCCTCAACAGCTCGTCATTCCCCATTTATTTTTCGTTGATGATACTCTAAATTTTACAAACTGGACTAGAATAACTTGAATTTCTTTCGAAATGGTCATCATATTTTTGAAACAATGATAGGCTTGGTTGGAGGTATTTTTAAACAAGATGATTCATTATCTAATTTCTTTGGGGTTGGAGGTATTTTCATCAACCTATATAATCTATCACCTGCTGCTTCTTTCATGTGCTGAATCCAATTATTAAGAGTCTCCTTAGAATACATCCAGCATAAGAAAACAATGCTTATGTCAAGCAGGGGTAGTTTAACATTGATAAGAACACCCTGCCTGTTTACTTAATGACCATGTTCACTATCTAACTAGTGTGACTTTGAATATAGAAAAAATAATGATTTGTCCTGGCTCAGATAAAATATAAGGGTTTTTACTGGTTAACTGGATGGACTAGCATCCCGAGTATTCTAGAGACCTTGGCCTTGAGACTTGTATAGGCTCAGGATTCTCATCGATTTGTTTCATACAATCAGCCAGCCTATCAGGACGTAAATTAATACTCCCTCCGTCCCTTAATACTCGCACCGCTTTCCTTTTCGGGGCCGTCCCTTAATACTTGCACCGCTTCTATAAATGGAAATTTATACCAATATTATATTATTTCTAACACTTACTTACTAACCCCACCTACACCCCTATTCCCTACAAAAAATCATTTAAAAATTCACACCCCCATTTACCACTCCCCATATCTTACACATTTTCCACTAACTATATTAAAAAAATACCCCACTATCAACTAACACCCATTAAATTAATAAATCAATTTAAATGTCTTAAACTCCACACCGGTCAAACCGGTGCGAGTAGTAAGGGGCGGAGGGAGTAGTATTCACCATCCTGATAAGCATTTAGGTAGATATCCAAATGAACTTGAGTTCGTGAACCTAAATATGAAGTCAAGTTCACAAATGAAACAACTATTTGATGTGTAACAATTGCAAACTCCAGAGTCCGGGAAGAATTTGAAATAATATTCCACCAAATGAACAAGTCAGCTCTAAACCGGAGTTTGATCATTTTGATCTCAACGATAAAGATCACCAGCAACTTGTAAATCTCGAATTTAAAAACCTTTGTTAAACCAAGCAGTTCGTGTGAAGCAAACTAAAGTATAATGATTTGAAGAACCAAGGATTTGTCAGATTTTCAAGGGCTTAGCTTTATCACATCTAGCATACAAGTTACAGGTTATCTTTTTTATGCTTTTGTAAGCTTCATTTGGTCCACCAATTTTCATTCCTAGATTTTGCACATAAGACCAGGAGTAATATTTAGCCGGAGGGCATTATTGATCTCATTGCTTAATACGCCCTTGAGGTTGAGGGTTTATTCTTCTTGTCCTTGGCCCTCCTTTGTAAAAGGGTGACATCCCTTTCTAGTCCGTTATTTTCACTTATCTGCCCCTCTCCTCCACCCGCTAATTAAACAGAAAAAAAAAAAAGAGGAATGGTACAGTGGTACCAGTAGACAGTACATAATACAGAATGCACGAGCACAAAATCAACCTGAGCAAGCTGTTCAGCCATGTGGTGGTTGACTTCCTCAAAGCTGAAATTCCTTGTTTCATATTCCCTTCCTGCCCAAAATAGTTAACCAGATTAGGGATACCCACCTTTTCAAAAAAACAGAAAACTTAACAAGAAAAGAACAGTACCAATAAGATTGATAACAACATTAGCCTTTGCCATCACTGCTTTGATAGAATTTTCATCTCTTGGATCATACTTCATGGGTACAATCTGAAAAGGAATAATACACATCAGAGACCTACTTTAAGAACAAATTGCAACAAGTACACAAACCTCAATCTTGAAACTTACCTGCCCAAGATCACCCATCAACTTGAGATGACGAGGAGAATCCTCAGAACCTCGAAAAGGAACCAAAACTTGACTCCCCATTTTAGCTGCAGTAAACGAGGATGTTGTCAGAATTCAGAACACAGGGAAACCGGAGAGAGAGGAGATTTCCTAAAGTCAAAAGTAAATCAATAATGCTGGACAGAACACCTGTGCAAAAATGCAGCAGATGGAAGAGAAACAAGGAGAAAAATCAAAATCAACTCGTAATCCACAAATATCAGAAACCCAACATCTGGAATTGAAGCATCAGATAATAAAGATTGAGTTTGCAAAACATTGAATATTCGTAGGAAGTAGGGAGTAACTTAATAGTGAGAAAGAGAGGGAATGAGATAGAGCGAGAACTCAGTAAACAGAAAGTTTGTGTATCTGATTAAGTGCCTTTCCTTTAACATGCCCAACTTCATTTTTCACCAGCATCTTTATTTTCCTTTATTTATGTGTGGAACACTATATAATCTCATTATGGTATACTAAAGTTGTCTCGTGGGTGGACCTGTGTATGAGCTTCCATGGTGGCACTAGGTATCCTCTACTCATCCTTCTATGATACACATGAAACATCCTAAATAAATTTCATGACCTACATTTCCTGCAGGTACCTCCACGTGTTTCTACTAAGGCTTGCTCATATCTAATCCTATGGCCTTAAATTTCACTAATGGATAAGTTGCCTTCTAAATCATGTGTTACTTCTACAACATGCTCTCCTGGTAACCAGCCTATCCATTAATTAATACTATTTTCTATAAACTCACTAAGGATCATGGGCAACCTAACGTACTCAAGGTCGTACATCATCATCGGTGACGTGGGGCTGACTTCATGAAAGAAATAATGTATAACTTCCATATAACTTCTAAGATAAGACAAACACTATCAGAAGGGTTGGACCGAGTCATACACCAAACATGTACCTCATGTTTGCTAAGCATCTCACTCCTTGGGTGTCAATAATTCAATACTCCGCATAACACTGGATTACATAAAAGTATGATGGGTAATTGTAGGGACAGAGGATATTAGGTTCATGGTAAAAGAACCAATCATTGCAGGTGGTATGGTAGTATGCTACAATCACATAACATATAATTGAGACTATACATGTATCATAAACTCAAGGCTCAACACATCTAACATCACTCAATACCAAAAGTGTAGACTCAAATTATACAAAAAGTTAATAATTAAAATTCCTGAGACAACGGCCATAATTTAAGAAGTTCATTCACACATAATAACATAACAAATAACCTAACATATAAGTTCCCAACAATTTATAAAGTTATAACCTTTTAAAAATTAAGTAACGTCCCTTTTACCATGACCTAAAACCCCTTGTCCCTGACTATCTATGTGTTAGATTATATGGAGTTTCAATGTGTCATATCAACACATAAGGGCCAGGGACGCTAACTAACTAAACCTGAGGTACAAGCCTAATGTATAATTTGGTGTTTAACTGATGCCCTCCTCAAGGGAGAATATATAGCTATGAAGTTTTAAGAATGTATCCTATATTTCCCAAACGAGTTCAGCCCCTACATCTCCCGTGAATCCTGATATCGTACCCCTGAGAATCTGAGATAGTGACATATAGTACGGATGTTTAGAAAATAGTATCAATGGATAAGGAGTAATGGCTTGCTCAATTTGGGGGGATTTACCAGCATATCATGTTGTAGAGGTGAAACAGGAATCAAGAGGTAACTAGCCCACTAATGGGGAAGTACAGGATGTCAGATTACATTTTAAAAAAATTTGACTACTAGCCTATGAAGGAATTTGAAGCAAATGTAGGATGAGAGGTTCATCTGGAACGAGAATACACGACAATGACCTAGTGCCAGTCCGGAGGCTCATCCACCTCACCAGATAGTCCCAGCCCTGAAGGCAGTATTACCCTAGCCATAGTGCAGGTAGACTTCCTTCCATCACTGGAGGCAGAAAAAATGCCACTGGCTGAAATAGTTTACTTGCTTAAAGAAGGAAATCCACAAGAAAGATGGATCGTAACCACCGTATTAAAATATCTTGTGGATATAATAGCAGATCTTGTCCCCAGATGCAAAAAGCATGGAGACAACTGTGGAGAACCTAGAAGTGCGCCTATGTATACATGTTTCAGTTATGAGCCTGACATGAACCTGTTAGCAGATAGATAATCCCGGATCTGTAATATATCTTACGAATTCGAATTCTGTTCTGTAATGTAGTTGTGAACCTATTATGTAGTATATCATGAAATAAGAGTTTGTCTAGGGCTTTTACTCTGCAAAACTATCCATATCTTGTAATTTATATCGAATGTCTATTAACAATAACAGATTGTAAATGAAAATGAAATATAAAGAAGAGTGTTTAGTGAATGTCACTCACTATATTATATATTATTGCAGGAAAATAAAAAGAAAAATACTGAAGAACGGGAAACACAGTAAGGAGCTAGCTAAACAAACAAGAGAGATATACAGAGGAAACTCAGTATACATTGTCGTATCACCAAAATCAGAATCTAAAGGTTGACGCTTTTTCACCATACTCCCTTATCTTCAGGTTAAGCATTTTCCATATTTGATTGTTCATACAAGTATAACACCCGTATCCGGGCAAAGTATCATGGAACAAAAATGTGTGACATACAGAAATGAGATACCTCTAAAACAATTAAAACCAATAGATCGTGAAAGTCATGACTTACCAAGTTGCTGGACAAGGTAACGACCAAGAAACCCAGTTGCTCCAAATACGGTTGCGACAATGCCACTGCAAGACACAACATGGACAGTTTTACACAGAAAACCTAACTTGCTTAACTAAGCTGAACAACTTAAACTTCTTGATATAAGGCAGCTAATAAGAGCATACACCTACTAACTTCTACAGAGACGAAAATTTAAGCCACTAAATTAGCAGCTTTTGGTTTAAAGTTTTAAGATGCAGAATAATCAAGATGTGAATCCGGCCCTTAAATGACACCCATAGTGATTTAATAATAAGCCATGTGACCCTTCGACCTTCGTAAGACGAGATTGTACGTATTACATAACCTTGTCCTTTTCTCCCTTCTCTCCATTTGACCTTTTGTTTCTCGTGTTATCAACTCATTTCTCCCATTTCTGCTCGCAGGAGACTTTAAGAACTACAAGTGAAAATTGGCAAAAGAGGGGAGCTATCCTGATATACTCTCTTGTAGAGGCCTATGTTTCTCGTAGATGGAATTTGAAGGGAAATATCCATCATAAATCAACAGGTCTCCTAATTAAACTCTTCGTTAGAGCAGCACATCCGCACAATTATTTCTGTATCTAACGAATGTCAATAAGAGCTCAAGTCCCACAGAAACACATTTTTAAAATTACATTCCAAAGCTTCAATTATACGCTAATGGATCTCCTGCGGTTCAGATTTCTTTATTCCATTTCTCAAAACACCTTTCTTTAACATGCTTAAAATTGAAAAATAAAAGAACAAGAATTGAAATTCCACAAGTCCATCAAGGCATCAAGCAAGGATGAAGTACATGTGCAGAAGCTAAACGTGTGCCGCATAGCAAGTCTACACACCCTAGATCTGAGAAAGCACTAAAGCCAAAAGAAATTAGTATGCATTACACCCTAAAGCATCATAACTCACCCAAAGCAGTACAATTAAGTACAGTACCTAATGGAACTGTCGAAATCAAGTACACTGAAGAAGTGAAGACACGTTGCATTAAAAAACACTAAAGGAGTGAAAGCTAATAATAACAGGCACCTCAGTGAGATCAAAAGGCGCTGCCCATCCTAAAAACAATTCTTTCCAACTCACTTTCTCTAATGCGGCATTCTATGAAGTGTCCACCTCCAATAGCACTGCAAAACTCCGCTAGAATGTATTTAGGGATCAAATTACTAAATTTCAGAGGAATGGGAACAAAAATATACCTCCTCCAACTCACAATGCCTTTCGACAATTATCAACAAAATTAAGCTTCCGATGTTAATGAACTAGAGAGCTATGTAACCAATAAAATATTAGTGGTCGCCTTTTTACTATAAGCTAGCCAATTATTTTCCACACCATGGAACTAGAGAAATCGACAGTGCTTGTGCATTAAGACTATTTTCAGCCAAGCAGAAAAGTCATGAGAGGACGGGCGAATTCTACATTTTAACGGTAACAAAAACTTCCAGATCATATTCACTTAATGCACCATCTTCGAACCCCAATATAACTCTCAGCTCAAACAAGTTCAAACTTAGTTTATTAATAACAACAAGTTCTGAAGTAGTACAAGTTCAACAAACAAAATGGAACGAAAGAGCAACATTTTCATCAATTACAAACTACAAAAGCCGCATTTTCAACAGATGAAATCATACAAATACTAAATCCAAAGAAAACTCAATTCCTGGATTAATACAATCAAATTAAAAATGAGAAATTTACCTAACAGATGATCTTCCACCAGTTCCCTTTCTGATTAAGGGCACACCACCATTAGTAGCGAGCGTAGATCCATACCTCGAATGATCAGCACCATAACCTACATCCAACATAAATTAAAAATCGCCATATTCAAAACAAAATTGAAAAACCCTAGAAACGTCAGAAATTGCGATTCCCCCCCAAAAAATAAATCAAATGAGAAATTGAAAGAGGAGAGAGATAAATTACGGGGATTGGAAAGGGAATAAAGATATTTGAGAGATGAGATTGAATGAGAGTTTGATTTCTGCGTCAATCGCCTGGAAATCGACTGCATTTTTCTCCGATGAGAGGAGAGAGAAAGTGGTCAGAGATGAGCTGCCGATGGAATTCACTGGGCGCAGAGCGGAGGGGAAGGGACTGAGAGAGAGAAAACGGGGGTCGTTATTCGGTTGTGTGGCTTTAAGATCATGGATATAATCCCGAGCCCATTCAAAAAGCTTCAAGGGCCTAACCCAATATTATTTTATGGGAAAATTATATCCGGTGATCCTATGGGTGAGCAGAAATACTAGGTACCCGGCCTCGAACCTGGAGCTGCAAAGGATCTGGTGGGTCAAGACCTCGAGCCAAGATCAGTTTCTATTCCAAATTTTAGGAACCGGTCATAATCAGTTACGGATCTAGTTTTTAGGAACCCAGTACATGGTGGGTACTCGTTGGTACTAATTTTGGATTGGGCATTCAGTGAGACCGGTTCAGGAACCAGGTACCCAATATCAAACATACACAAATGGTTCTTATAATTATGGAATTATGTGTACGTAATTTAGTATTGGATTTAATTTGGTGTATGTGAGTTTGTGAGTCGTATTGCCGAAAATAGGCAACTTATAAATTGTCAAACTGATAGTTTATAAGATAAAAGCAGAAGTACAAATGTAGTTTTGACTTAATTGTTAACTAAAGAAAACATGAAAAAAGTGAAGGCTAATCGGGTACCCGGTCCCGCTCACCCCTATGGTACAATTTTTCTATCACAAATTCTTATTTACAAATGATGTACTAAAAATATTGTATATCGAAGTAAAAGTTAACTAAAAATGCTTTAAAGTTACCTTATATATATACTCCCTCCGTCCCGGAATACTTGACCTGTTTTCCTTATCGGGCCGTCCCTTAATACTTGACCTGTTTCTAAAAATGGAAATATTCTAACAATATTATATTATTTCTCACTCCACCCCTATTAACCCACCTACCCCCTACTCCATACAAAAAATAATTAAAAATTCAACCCCTACTCTCCCCATCCCCACCCCTTTACACATTTCCCACTAACTACATTAAAATAATACCCCACTATCAACTACTACCTATTAAATTAAATAAGTCAATTCAAGTCCCTTAAACTCTGTGTCGGTCAAACCGGGTCGAGTATTCCGGGACGGAGGGAGTAAAAGTTATCAAGTTTTTAGTAATTTAAATTTTTATAATGTATAAATTAATCATTTAAACCTTTAAAATATTTATCTAACAACATTTTTTATAATATAAAAGTTAATCAAAACTTATTAAACGTTACAAAAAAAAAAGGTAAAAGTTATCTTGGTGTACAATAAATTTATTGTACACCTTGTGCGTGCAACACCTTTTGTCTTTTCTATATGGTGGAATCAAAATATTTTGACTTCCTAAGAGCATGTGTATTGGGGCTCTTGAAGTGGCTCTCCAAGTAGCTCTTCAACAAGAACTATCTCTTGGCCAACATTGGGGCTCTTATGTAGCTCTTCATGGAGAACTACTTCAAGGTAGCTCTTGCCCAAGAGCCCTCCAAGAGTTGATTCTTGTTGAAAAGTGGGGAGTAACTTTGGTTAAAAGACACTTAATTATGAAAAATGGTAAAAAAGAGATTGGAGAACTCATTTGGGGAACCAACCAATGTTGGGTGTTTTTTAGGAATGAAATCTTGAATGTGTCTTGTAGAGAGATAGGGGGTAGAGAGAGAGAGAGAGTGTGAAGAACCCTTCAAGAGCTCTTTTGAGTCAACTAATGTACATGCTCTAAGATGATCTTGTAGTATTGTTCACTAGAATAGTACACATGCGATATATGGTTTATAAAGTTCACATATTGATCTTACATTAATCTAAATATTAAGATTGATGATATTAACTTCTCAATTCATAGTTAAATAACTTAACTATCATAAAAAATATACAATATTATAATGGAGGTGATGATTAAAAATTTAAAGATTTAACATTGACCTACTCGGAACAATACAAAATTTCACATCAGAAATTTACTTTAATGCTCTGTATAATTTAAACTACAGAATTATTAAAACATATTTTTACTCGTGACATAATGTACACCCTTAGAAAAAATTTAGTATTTAGTCTTATTCTCCCAATTGTAGTATAGTAATATTTTGAACTGTAGAATGGATCAAGGTTTTTTAAAAAAACTGATAAATTTATTGCTAAAAATATAAAAGGACAAGAAAAGTCTTAATATCTAACATTGACATAAAATTTTACAATATTAACGATTAACTTAATGAGGCGGGTAAGAGACTAAGATGGCAAACGAGATTTCTTTTTAACCAATAACTTAGGATCTTGGGGATTTTTTTTTTTTTTTTTGGTTTTTGTTCTACTCATTTTTTACTTTGTTCCATTTTGTGTAAAAGTCATTTGTCATCTTGGTCTCTTACCTCTCTCACCCTCCTCCCCCAATATTTACACGCACTCACTTTTTTCTTAAATCTATTCGCATTTTCTAAATTTGTAAGTTGAGTAGAACAAAAGTTAACAACATTAGCAATAACATTTAAACACTACTTATTTTGTCTATCAATCTCTCGCATAATTATTCCCACGTGTCTCATACTTGTCTGTTCCTATTACATTGTGTACAAAGAGATAATGAAGTTCAGAGAGATGTATAAAGTACAAGAGAAGTAGGCATATTAGAAAAATAATATTGTGTATTTAGTTTGACATATTTGGAATAAAATTCACTTAATTCTAATATTTAGTTGGGCCTTTTAGGTATGGAATCTCATACCATGGGGTTTTTACCTCCATTTCAACCCTCTAAAATCTCATACCCACATCCCTCTAAGATTCAAAATTCATCCCCATTGATTGTACAATCCATTCCATACTTTAATCATTAACATATATAGAGTGGCATATCATTTTACATACAATACATACCAAAATCTATAGAATGAAACAACCTAATCCAGGCATTCTACTCTTGCTTCATGACCATCATCTTTAGTGAGAAGGGTGAGATGAGGGACCATTAACGTTTAAATCAAAAGCACCTAACGACTGCTTAATATTCAAATTTTAGCTCCGTAATGTAAATCCCACTTTTCGGTAATTATATATACACTTCTAAATAAAACAACATAGAGAACAAACCTAAACTAGTAATGCTTTTCAAGCTTCACCCCAGCCAAATCTTCGAGAGTCAAATTTAAGGAATCAACAGAACCCTTTTTTACCGTTTCCTTGCGTGTAGCAAGAAGCTCCTCGATGCTCCCTGGCTCCCCAAACCATCCAAGTCGATCTACAATGAGATGAAGATTATCACATCCATTACAACGTACAACAACTACACCTTTCTCATATGATTCACGGCAACACGACTTCATTTGTCTTGTCTCACAAACTTTACATGTAAAAACCATGGCAAGATCATGCCTCGAGGATGTTTTCAAGTTGCTCATAATATTTTTGCTCAATTCATTTTGAGCATCAGCCGACGGTGCTTCAGTTATGCTCCCACTAGACTCAGAGCTACAATCTGCAGCGCTTTCTGAATATAATCTTCTCGCTTCTGAATGCACCTGAAGTCTTCGAGACAATTTTGCGTATTTATCAAGGATTCCATTTGTTATAGGAAAGGGGTGATAAGATGCTCCTGTTAGAAATTATAATAACAGAGAAACATGTAAGACTCCCTGTAAGAAATAAGAATGCACATGGCATCCTAGGAACAGTGGAACACAACCTCAGACCAGGTATCCCAGATAGCAGGTTGACTAACAATTCAGGACAAATATTGCACAAAGTTTGACGCTGATGTTTCTTTTCCTCTTAACTTTGATATACATATGAATGTCACAATATCATGTTTCTCATTACTTTGCTGCTATATTGTTGTTTTGTTGACTTAGTGTGCTTCCTTATGTAATTATGTTTCTATTTGTGTGACATACATTCATACATTTCCTACTTAGCCTACCGATTGACGGTAGTCATTTCCGTGCTAAGTTTTGATAGCTTGGAGGACGACGCACGTATTTTGGATTGACTGTAGTCCATTTTATCCAAATATCCTTTTGGAAAAATATCCTCTTAACATGTGCTGTATGCACTAAAAATACGAAATATCCCCCTATTTCCCCTTTAATAAGGTGATATCTGAAACAGATTAAAAAAAACCTCAAGCTAGAGAGCTCAAACTTGAAGGGAAAAAAAGACAATTGAAATAGTGGAGCACAAAAGAAGTTTCCTATTGCGTGGGATGATATTTGTAAGCCAAGAGTGGCTGGAGGTTGGAATGCAAAGGACGGTCATAAGTGGAACAAAGCTACCTTATGCAAATTGTTGTGGGCTCTTCACTTTAAAACGGACAAGCTTTGGGTCAGATGGGTGGATGCATACTATGTAAAAGGAAAAGACATTATGACAATGGATATTCCTAATAATGCCTTGTGGCTTCTTAAGAAAATCTAGGCTAGCAGAGATTTGAGCATGCAAACTGGTGTTGCAATATTCTCCACAGAAATTCGGTTTACTATAAAAGATGTACCTCGGTATGAAAGGGTAATCTGCAACAATAGAGCAAACGAGAAGGGATTGTTTATTCTTTTGGATGGCTCTTCATGGTAGACTGCCAACTAAACATAGAAGTCTGAAATGTGGTATTCAACGTGATGTTGTTTGTCGATTGTGTGAAGATGACAATGAAACTTGTCAACATTTGTTCTTTGCTTGCTCTTTTCATCAAGGGTATGGAAGCAACTTATTGATCTTTTGCATCATAGCAGGCAGGTAACAGAATTTGCAATAGAAACTGAGCAAGCCATTAAAATGGCTAGGAGAAAGACAAGAACTGCTAACCTCTATGGTATTCTGTTTGCTGAAACAGTTACAGTCCTTGGATTCAAAGAATGAGAGAGTATATTGGTGAAATAAGAAGACAGATGATCAAGTGCTTCCCCAGATTATCATTAGAGTAGCTAGCAGATGTCAGGATGTAGACAAAGATATGTTGCTTCTGTAATCCGTATAAATGAAGGGTTACTTTCTCAGCCCTTCCTATAAGGTACGGGAAAGTGGATACTGATATATTAGGAGCCTAGATGGTTTGTTTTATTGTTCCAAGTTGTTGTAGGTGCGTTGGTGTTTTGTTGTATTCTGGTTTCTTTTCTTTTTCGTAATAAAAATTTCTATATACTTGTCCCTAAAAAAGAAGTAGTTGAGAAAAAATACAAACATAAGATCCTTCAGCTAACTTTTATTTCTCCCTCCTCTGAAATATTTTACCTTTTCCTACCATAAATCCCTTTTTCTTATTTATGTTGTTCACAAAGATGAAACCTCTTAAATTTTATTGGCTTTAAATGCATGTCTCTCTAGTACGATTATGCATTTTTCACATACATCGTAGGCCCCGCCTGGATTACAGGGAATAAGAGGGGGAAAGGTGAAGGAGAAAAAATTATTGGTTTTTAAAAGGTTTGGATAGAAGGTGATAATTTCATAGGGTAATTTATTCCCCAAAAATCAAGGATAAAATTCTAGGTGGAAGGGTTGGACCAAGCCATGAAAGAAATAATGTATGAAGTTCATATAACATGGATGACGTGGGGTGACTTCATGAAAAAAATAGTGTATGAAGTTCCATATAACTTCCAAGATAAGACAAACACTATCTGAAGGGTTGGACCAAGTCATACACCAAATGTGTACCTCGTGTTCATTAACCATCTCACCCCTTTGGATCGTAGTCCGTATAACACTGGATTATACAAAAGTATGATGTGTAATCAGGGACAGAAGGCGTTAGGTTCATGGTAAAAGAATCAATCATTGCAGGTGGCATGCTAGCACGCTACACTCACATAATATGTAATTGAGACCGTGCATGTATCATAAACTCAAAGCTCAACACATCTTACATCCCACAATACCAAAAGTTTAGCATTTCCAAAATATTTCAAAATCAAATTATATTAGAAGTCCAATACGTAAAATTCCCGAGACAATGACCATATATTAAGAACTTGATTAACACATAATAACATGACAAATAACCTAAGATATAAGCTCCCAACAATTTATAAAGTTATAATCTTTAAAAAAATAACTTCCCTTTTACCATGACCCTAAAACCCCTGTCCCTGACTATCTATGTGTTCGATTATGTGGAGTGTCAATGTGACATGTCAACACCTAAGGGGCAGGGATGCTAACACACAAAACCTGAGGTACAAGCTAAGTTTTGAAAGGCGCAAGGGGGACCAAGGCACAAAAGTCTCTACGCGCAAGGTGCAAGGCGCACAATTTTTTTAAACTTTTTGTGGTATTCATTTTCTGGAAAAAAAAACCCTGAATAGTATTACTTGTTGTCACAAAGGAGAAAAATAGTAATTACAATGAACTTAAAAGCCTTTTTGAGGGAAAAAAAGTGGGGGACTAAGGAAGTTTCAAGTAACTTTTAATCACTGGCTATTCATTTAGATTCTCTAAAGAAGTGCGCCACACCTTACATAACACAGTTACTATAAAATAGAAAATGGAGGAATTTACATGACCTGGCGCTGAAAGAGACAATGAAAGAATGAAAATTTTGAAATTTTTGGAGTTTACTCCTCTTTTCAATATAGTAAACTCTAACCGTTAGGGAACCATCAAAGTCACGTGGTTTTGGCTTTTTGAAAACAATATATTCCTTGTCAACAATTGGCGTCTTATACCATAAGGCGTTGCCCTTTAGCCTAGGAAAAGGCGCAAAGGCGCGCGTCTTTTGGAGGGTGCATGAGCGTGACATGGCTAGACGTCAGGTTCTGCGCCTTGAGCCTCGGGCGCGCTTTTTAAAACCAAGGGTAAAGCCTTTTTTTTTAAAGGATTCCCTCCCCTACGGAGAATAAAGAGCTCTGAAATTTTAAGAATGTATCCTATATTTCCAAAATGAGTTCAGCCCCTACATCACTCGTGATAGGTGGGCCGTGGCCTATAGTAAGGATATCCATAAAATAGTATAGATGTATAAGGAGTTATGGCTTGCAGGATTTGACAGATTTACTATCATATCATGTCGTAGAGGTAGAACAGGAAGAGGCAACTAACCCGCCAAAGGAGAAGTACTGGATGTAGGATTAGGTTTAAAATCTGATTACAAACCTTAGAAGGAACTTGTAGCAAATGTAGGAAGGAAGGTTAATCAGGAATGAGAATAGATACACGACAATGACCAAGTTCCATCCCGGAAGCTCATCCACCTCCCCAGACAGTCTCAACGCTGAAAGCAGTATCACCGTAGCCATAGTGCACGTAGACTTGCCTCCACCACAAAAGGCAGCAAAAACGCCACTGGCTGAAATAGTGATCTTGCTGGTCAGGGCTATTTACAACTAGCCAATTAAGAATTCTCGGATGTAAGAAGGAAATCCACAAGAAAGATGGATAGTAACCATTGTGTTCAAAATCTTAAAATATCTAGTGGATATATAGCAGATATTGTCCCCAGATGCAAAACGCGTGGTGACAACTGTGGAGAAGCTTTAATTCATGCGGGGAGAAGTTAGAAGTGTGCATATGTATATATGAGCCTGACATGAAACCTGTTAGTAAATAGACAATGCAGGATCTGTAATGTATCTTATGAATTCTGATTCTGTAATGTAGTCGTGAACATGTTATGTAGTATATCATGAAATAAGAGTTTGTTTAGGGCGTTTACTCTGCAAACTTATCCATGTCTTGTAATTTATATCTAATGTCTATTAACGATAACGGATTGTAAAATGGGAAAAAAATTAAGCATTTATGAATGCCACTCACTAAATTATTGCAGGAAACTAAAAAGAAAAGCACCAAAGAACGGGAAACACATTAAGTTAGGAGCTAGCAATGAACAAGAGAGAAAACTCAGTATATGTTGCCGCATCACCAAAACCAGAATCTAAAGTTCGACACCTTTTCACAATACTCCCTTATCTTAAGGTTAAGCATTTTCCATATTTGATTGTTCATACAAAGTCTAACACCCGTATCCTAGCAAAAGCGTCAAGGAACAAAAATGTGTGACATACTTTAAAAAAAAAAAATGAAATGAGGTAACCTCTGTAACAATTAATACCAATAGATCGTGAAAGTTCCGTAAAAATATTACAAGGAACATGACTTACCACGTTGTTGTACAAGGTAAGGTCCAAGAAAACCAGTTGCTCCATATACTGTTGCTACAATGCCACTGCAAGACACAACATGAACAGTTTTACACATAAACCTTAACTTGCTTAACTAAGCAGAACAAATTAAACTTCTTGATAAAAGGAAACTAATAAGAGCATACACCTACTAACTTCTACAGGGAGGAACTTAAACACTAAAATTAGCAGCTTTCTGTTTAAAACTGTGAGATGCGACTCATGCACTCATGCCCTTAAGAGACACCCTTAGTGATTTAATAAGAAACCATGTGACCCTGCGTAAGACGAGATTTGTGCATATTACATAACCTTGTCTAATATTCTTCTCGCTTCTCTTCATTTGGCCATTTGTCTCTCGTGTTATCAACTCATTTCTCTCATTTTCTGCTTGCAAAGTTGCAACAGACTTCTAGAACTATGTGAAAAATGGCAAAAATGGGGAGCTATCCTGATATACTCTCTCATAGAAGCCTAATGTTACTCATAGATGGACTTGTATAAATTTTAAGGAAAATATCCATCATAAGTCAACAGGTTACCTAATTGAACCCTCAGTTAGACGTCTTAGAACAGTGCATCAAACCTCAATTATTTCAATACCTAATGAATTTCTGGAGCAGCTCAGGTCTGACACAGTGCATGAAAAAGCGCTGAAGCCCTAAGCGTAAGGGTAAAGCGGTTAATTAGTCACAGGCGAAGCGTTTTGGAAGAAGCGCATGAAGCGTGCCTTTGTGCGCTTCATTAAGATACTCTTTCTGTTTTTATTTTAAGTCGGAAACTTCTTTTTTGTGTTGTTTACGTGGTTCTAGACAACACATATAAGTCTTGAACAATAGAAAGTGGGCCAAGAGTCCAAAGAAAAGAAAAAAGAAGAAAAGAAGAAGAAAACAGAGATAAATGATACTCCAGCCCTAGCTCCTCCTAAAGTGGATAGTGCGTGACAAACATATGTTATATGCTGTATTTTTGTTAAAACAAGGAGTAAATAGGAATCAAATATGATGTTTGTATATTTTTGTGGTTTAAGTACACTATTTTAGCCAGATATATATGCATAATAGTAAAGAAACCTTTTATTTAAAAAAGTGTGCTTCACTTTGATGAGGTGTGTGCCGTGTGCCTTGCGCTTGCGCCCTATGCTGAGGCTCTAGGACTCTTATCGCTTTAGTGCACCTTGTGCTTTTTTATACACTGGTCTAACAGAAACACATATTTTAACATTCCAGAGCTTCAATTAAACACTAATGGATCTCCTACGATTCAGACTTCTTTTTTCCCTTTCTCGAAACATCTTTCTTTAACAAGCTCGAAATTGAATATAAAAGAACAAGAAACTGAAATTCAATGAAGTTCATCAAGGCAACAAGCAAGGATAAAGTACTTTTGCAGAAGCCAAACGTGTGAGTAGTCGGAGCACGGCAAGTCTAAACACCCAAGATGTCATAAAGCACTAAAGCCAGAAGATATTAGTATTCCTCCGTTCATTTTTACTCGCACTGTTCACAAACTTCTCTTCAATAAATTTTTTGTTATAAGGAAAAATATAGTCATGTGAGGTGTTGATAGATTTTCTCAATGTATATTAACAAAATATAATTTTTTTCTTAACTATTTCTTATTGATAATTGAAGATGACAAAAGTTAAAGTTCCGCAAAAGTGAAAAGTCAAAACATTGCAAGTAAAAGAGAACAGAGGAAGTACATGTTATACCCCACAACATCATAAGTTCATAACTCACCCAAAGCAGTACAATTAATCATATTACCTAATGAAACAGTCGACATCATGTGGACTAAAGAAGTGAAGAGACACTACATTAAGAAACACTAAAAGGATAAAAGCTAATAATAACTGACACCTCAGTGAGATCAAAAGGCACTGTCCCTCCTTACAACCATAGTTTCCAATTCACTATCATTCCCTATTTCCCTGAAGTGTTCACCTCCAACAGCACTCAAACTCCACTAGAATCTATTTGTATATAGGGATCAAATTACTAAACTTCAGAAAGGAAATGGAATAAATCTACCTCCTCCAACTCATAATGCCTTTTGACAGTTATCAACAAAATTAAGTTATAATGAACTAAAGAGTCGGGTAATCAGTGCTTGAGCTTAAAGACTAACTCCAGGCACCAGCTGAGCAGAAACAGCTAATTCTACATTATTCAATGGTAACAAAAACTTCTAGATCGTATCGTCTTAATGCACCATCTCCGAACACCTATAAAACTCCAAGCATAACAAGTACTTCTTTAGAGTATCAATACACTAAGTTCAACAATCAAAATGGAATGAAAGAGCAAGAATTTCATCAATTACAAACTACAAATCCACATTTTCAACAGATGAAATCATACAAATACTAAATCCAAAGAAAAATCAATTCTTGGATTAATACAATCAAATTATAAATGAGAAATTTACCTAAGAGATGATCTCCCACCAGTTCCCTTTCTGATTAAGGGCACACCACCTTTAGTAGCGAGAGTAGATCCATACCTCGAATGATCAGCACCGTAACCTACACCCCACATAAATCAATAATAGCTAATTTCAGAACAAAATTGAAAACCATAGAACTGTCAGAAATTGCAATTCCTCGAAAAAAATCGAAATGAGAAATTGAAATAGGAGAGAGAGATTACGAGGATCGGAAAGCGAGTAAAGATATCTGATAGATGAGATTGAAGGAGATTGCTGTGCTAATCGCCTGGAAATCGACTGCATGTTTTCTCCGATGAGAGGAGAGAGAAAGTGGTCAGAGATAAGCTGCCGATGGCATTCACTGGGCGCAGCGCGGAGGGGGAGACGGAGAAAGGGTGGTCGGTATTCGTTTGTGTGGCTTTAGAAGTGTCGGGAGTCCCGAACATGCGTACAAACCCGAGACCATTGAAACGGGTTCAAGGGCCTAACCACGATTAGCAATTTTGTACAACTAACCAGGCCGATAACTATGAAATCCAAATATCCAATAGTGTTTCATCGCAAATTTTTGGCTATACCCGGGTACAGTCCAAGCTGGCTGTACCCCCATCCAAAACGATGTCGTTTTGTGTTGTTTAAAATGAACATTAATATACTGGTACAAAAATGAACATTTAATATTTCGAAAATGAACATTTATTTATTTATTTGGAATGAACATTTACTATTTAGGAAATGAACATTTATTTATTTATTTGGAAATAAACTACAAAAATGAACATTTACTATTTCGGAAATGAACATTTATTTATTTATTTGGAATGAACATTTACTATTTTGGAAATGAACATTTATTTATTTATTTATTGGGAAATAAACAATATAGACGCTTGTAAAAACATAAAAGACCAATGAAGTGAACAATTTCATTATGAACATTAACCATATATTTATTATGAACAAACAAATAAACAAGAAAGGACAAATAATTCAACAAAAAAGAACAAACAATATAAAAAAGAACATAAAATTACAGAAAAAAGAACAGCCAATACTAAAATTATGAACAATTTTATGATGAATTTTAAAGTCAACATGAAAGAACAAACAATACAACAAGAAAGAAAAAATACTGGTACAAAAATGAACATTTACTATTTCGGAAATGAACATTTATTTATTTATTTGGAATGAACATTTACTATTTTGGAAATGAACATTTATTTATTTATTTGGAAATAAACTACAAAAATGAACATTTACTATTTCGGAAATGAACATTTACTATTTCGGAAATGAACATTTATTTATTTATTTGGAATGAACATTTACTATTTTGGAAATGAACATTTATTTATTTATTTATTGGGAAATAAACAATATAGACGCTTGTAAAAACATAAAAGACCAATGAAGTGAACAATTTCATTATGAACATTAACCATATATTTATTATGAACAAACAAATAAACAAGAAAGGACAAATAATTCAACAAAAAAGAACAAACAATATAAAAAAGAACATAAAATTCCAGAAAAAAGAACAGCCAATACTAAAATTATGAACAATTTTATGATGAATTTTAAAGTCAACATGAAAGAACAAACAATACAACAAGAAAGAAAAAATACTGGTACAAAAATGAACATTTACTATTTCGGAAATGAACATTTATTTATTTATTTGGAATGAACATTTACTATTTTGGAAATGAACATTTATTTATTTATTTGGAAATAAACTACAAAAATGAACATTTACTATTTCGGAAATGAACATTTACTATTTCGGAATTGAACATTTATTTATTTATTTGGAATGAACATTTACTATTTTGAAAATGAACATTTATTTATTTATTTGGAAATAAACAATATAGGCGCTTGTAAAAACATAAAAGACCAATGAAGTGAAAAATTTCATTATGAACATTAACCATATATTTATTGTGAACAAACAAATAAACAAGAAAAAATAAATAATTCAACAAAAAAGAACAAACAATATAAAATAGAACATAAAATTCCAGAAAAAAGAACAAACAATACAACAATTATGAACAATTTTATGATGAATTTTAAAGCCAACATGAAAGAACAAACAATACAACAATAAGTTTGATGAATGAATTTAAAAAACAACAAGAAAGAACAAACAGTACAACAAGAAAGAACAAACAATACAAGAAGAAAGAGTAAAAGATTAATGAAGAGTTTAATTATGAACATTAACGTACCATATGATTATTATAAACAAACAAATAAACAAGAAAGAACAAACAATATAAAAAAGAACATAAAATTCAAAGAACAAACAATACAAAAAGAAAGAATAAAAGATTAATGAAGAGTTTAATTATGAACATTAACCATATGATTATTATAAACAAACAAATAAACAAGAAAGAACAAACAATATAAAAAAGAACATAAAATTCCAGAAGAAAGAACAAAAAATACGACAATTATGAAAATTTGATGATGAATTTAAAAAACAACATGAAAGAACAAACAGTACAACAAGAAAGAACAAACAGTACAATAAGAATGAACAAACAGTACAATAAAAAAGAACAAACAGTCGACAAGAATGAACAAACAATATGAGCGTGTCGTTTTTGGGGGGTACAGCCAGAGCTGGCTGTACCCGGGTACAGCAGTTAGCGATTGTTGTTTCATATTCGAGAACGTAGAGTATAACATGGATTAGGCCCGGTTTAATTTACCTTATTTCTCCGGATCTGATCTGAACTTATTTTTTTTGATCTGATCTGATCTGATCTGATTCTTTAGAATTAAGTTTAAACAAAAATCTACATTTATTAATATTAAACCACTTACGTGTAAAATAAATATTACACAAATTTATAATATTGTTATTATTTATTTGACTTTGCTCATGATTTAACTATTCCTTATATTAGATAGACCTATACATGATCTAGATATATCGGTTATGATCTAGACATATAATTTATGATCTATACAGATCGGTTCTGATCTGGACATGATTTGTACATGATCAGTTCTGATCTGGACATGATTTGTACATATCAGTTTTGATATGGACATGATATGTACAGATCAGTTTTGATCTGGACATGATCTGTATAGTTCAATTCTGATTTGGACATGATCTGTACAGATCAGTTCTGATCTGATCATGATCTGTACAGATTAATTCTGATCTGTGCAGATTAGTTCTGATATGGTCATGATCTGTATAGACCAGTTCTGGTCTGGTCATAATCTGTACAAATCAATTCTGATATGGACGTGATCTTTGCAGGTCAATTCTGATCTGAACATAATTTGTACATAGTCGATATCTAGACCAGTTATAATTTGGACGTATCGATTCAATCTGGACATGATCTAAACATATTGGTTCTTTAAGGATCGGTTCTGATGTAGACAAGATCTTTGCAGATTTGAACATTATATGGACATGATCTGGATATTATCTGATCCTATCAGTTCTAGTCTGGATACATAATAGTTCTGATCTATAAAAATCAGTTCTAATATGGATGACCTGATTATATCGTTTCTGATCTGAACTTAATGGTTTAATTTGGACATGATGAATTTGAATGTTTTGTTAATGTTTTTTTTATGCCTTAAATAATACTCCATCCATTCCCTTTTGTTCTACCCCTAAAGAATGTTGGGTGTGGTTTAAGAAAACTGGAATCTTGGTTTGTATTGTGATATGAGTAATGATTGGGTGTAAGAATAATGATTGGGTTATATATTTAAAATAAAGTAAGGAGAGAGAAAATATTAAAGAAATAAGATAAGTGGGAGATATTTTATTATTAATAACCATAAAAACATATTAAATTCAAACCAAAACAATCAACCAAATTTCGAACAAAAAAAATCAAGAAAAATCAAACCAGAAAAATCAAGAAAATTAACCAAAAAAAACCCAGGAAATCGACAAACCAAACCAAAAAAACCAAGAAAATCGACAAACCCAGAATACCAAAATACCCAAAAAATTGACAAAGCCAGAAAATTCAAACCAAAAAATCGACAAAAAATCAACCAAATCAACCCAAAAATTCAACAAGATCAAGGCAAAAAATCGACCAAATCAACACCAAAATTCGACAAGAAATTCGACCAAAATCAACAAAAATCAACCCAGAAAATTCGACCAAGATCAAGGCAAAAAATCGACCCAAAAATCAACCCAAATATAATTTATTAACCCAAAAATAATTTTATCAACCCAAAAATCAACCCAGAAAATCGCCAAAATCAACCCAAAAAAATCAACAAATGACAACCCAGAATTCGACCAAAATCCACCAAATTTCGACCAAAAAAAATCGCCAAAAATCTACCCAAAAAAATCGAGCAAAATTACACCAAGAAATTCGACCATATTCGAGAAAATAAAACCCAGAAATTCGACCAAAAAACAGAAAAGTAAACCTTGAATTTCGAGAAAATTATACCCAAAATCAACCACCAAATTTGACCAAATTTAACCCAAAAAATCAGCCAAAATAACGACCAAAATCAGCCCAAATTTTCGACAAAAATCACCCAAAAAATCGACAAAAAAACACACAAAAATAAATTAATACCCACTTGATCCTTAGTATCACTCACGATTTTGAGGATTTAGAGGTCAAATTCGACCATGAAAACTCTAGATCTATAGTTTTTATGGTCGAATTTCACCATCTAAAGCCATAATACATGCGGCGGAGGTTTGGTTGCGGTGGTGGCGGCGATCTCGTTTATAGATCTGAAGAACGGAGAGTTGTTTTGGAGGAGAGAGAGTGAAAAACGTTAGAGGAGGAGAGAAACGGAGTAAGAGAATGAAGAGAGAGACTGAAGAGAGAGAGAGGAAGAAAATGAAGAGAGAATGAAGAGAGACAGAGAGAGAGAGAGTAAGAAAATGAAGAGAGTGAGAAAAACCAGAAAGAGGTGAGATGGTGAAAGGGACGGGGAGTGGGTTTGGGGTATGGGGAATGGTTAAATAATTAAATGGGTGGTGGGGGAAAAAGAGGGTGAAAAAAGAGTAGAATCTTAGGGCTTTTTGGTAAATAATGGGGAATCTTAGGGTAAATTGGTAAAAAAACCATGGCTAAAAATAGTAAAGATTCAGTATGGGTAGAACAAAAAGAAATGCCAAGAAAGGAAATGGGAAGAACAAAAAGGAATGGAGGGAGTAGATTTTAATTGCACCGACAACAACATTATTTTTGTATTAAAGCAATAGTAGTAATAAAATATTAAATACAATAACAATGATATAAACATATACCAATAATAATAATAATAATAATAATAATAATAATAATAATAATAATAATAATAATAATAATAACAATAATAATAATAATAATAGTAATCTGGTCTGATCTGAACTTATTTTTTCTGATCTGATCTGGTCTGGTCTGATCTGATTAAATCTGAAATAAGTAATAAGGTTCTGAAATAAGGTGAACTAAACAGGGCCTTAGTCAAGTAAGAAGAAATATACAAACTTTTATATAAGGCGGTCTTACACAAAAGACCACATTGGTGTCATATAAATTAATCACTGAAACTAATTAGTTAAATACTAAAATCAAATAGTTAAGCAGTGCAACTAATTAGTTAACCACTAGAACTAGTTAGTTAAGCAATATAACAAATTAGTTAAGTAGTGGAACCAATTAGTTAACCAGTCAAACTGGTCTTTCCGGTAAGGCGGTCTTACACTCTTACACAAAAGTTGCCGGAAGAAATAAGGGAAATTATGAGCTAAAGGAATTAGATGGTCATCCATTCAACTAATAAGTAAATTACTAATCCAAATAAAGGTGATGAATATCAATGTTAAATATAGATATGATCATTATGAGCTCGACCCTGACCCGAGCTAAAAATAACGGATTTTGGGCAGGACTTTGAGGCTCGTTTTCCGGGTCCGGCACGACTTGATTCGGTTTGAAACTTTTTTAGGTGGATTTTGGACAACTCGAAATTGGAATTTTGGTTATAAAATTGGCTCATCCCGAACATGGCAAAAAAAACCCCACTATTTGTAGCCCGAAATAGCGGGGTTTGGGCAAATATTTTGGTCTGATCTGGCACGATCTAACGGGTAGAATGTTTTTGCTTGGTCGGACCATCTTTTGATAAAATCTAGCTAAACAAAAGATTTGATTTCAAACAATCTAATATATATATATATATATATATATATATATATATATATATATATATATATATATATATATATATATATATATATATATATATATATATATATATTTGCACTCAAATGAGAAGGGAGCTTATAATGAGAAGAATGAGAAGCGATCTCAGCCTTTCGAATCAGGTCAATCCAACGTACCACGATTCACCCGACCAAATGAAACAATTAAGGGTAAATTGGTCCTTTTACCGCGCTGAATGACCTCCTCTCTCACGGAATTCTTTCTCTCTCTTCTTTCAATTTTCTCTCTCTTCCTGCGATCTCTCTCCTCTCGCGATCTCTCTCTCGATCTCTCTCGCGATTTTCGCCATTTATTTCTCTACTCTCATTGTTTGAAGATCCAATCCTTCATTGTTCTAGAAAATTGGTGGTTTTGTAAGTTCATTTTACTCGTTTTTATCTTGTTTTGTTGTTAATTTTGATTGACTTTTACGAATTAGGTTTTCGTTTGTTTAGATCGACCTTTTCGTTATTTTTTTGTTTGATTTGTTTGATTTTTTTTCTTGAATTATGTCTTTACTAGTTTCAATTTTGCTTGAATTAGTTTCGTTAGGTAATTATTTGATTTTTGCTCATTAATTTGGTCTTTACTAGTTTCAATTTTGCTTGAATTAGTTTCGCTAGGTCATTATTTGATTTTTGCTCATTAATTTGGTCTGAAAAATGTGCTCATTTGTGAAACTGTGCACATTTATTATTTTCCTGAAATTTTTGCTCATTTGTTTGGTCTGGAAAACTTGCTCATTATTTTGTCTGGAAGTTTGTTGATATGTTATAGTTTTAATTTGCTCATTTTTTCTAAATGAGTAAATATTATACTTTCAATCCGAAATATTTGCTCATTTGTTTCTAATGGGCAAATATTAACTATCAGATCTCAATTTTTGCTCATTGTTTCAAAATGAGCAAATTTTAGTGATTGAATCTTAAACATTTTCTCATTGTTTGTAAATGAGCAAAATTCACTGCTCCGGCAACTCTTCGCCGACGGAGCAAATAATTGATCAAATTGAGCAATTACTATTTAAAATTAGCCATTTATATTTAATTTTGCTCATTTTTCATATTGTTTCGAAAATCATGCTCGTTTTATTTTGTTTTATAATTTGCTCATTTAATTTGTCTGGAAAAGTGCTCATTCTTGTAAATCTTGCTCATTTTATTAATGAGCAAAATTAAAATGAGCAAAATTAAAATTACAATTAAAATGACCAAATGAGAAAAATTAAAATTTGCTCATTTGACCAAATGAGCAAAATTAATTTGCTCATTTGACCAAATGAGCAAATTTACATATTTCAGGCTTTTACTACTTGTGGAAAAGTTTGCTCATTTGACCAAATGAGCAAAATTTAATATTCCAGGCAGTTACTGCTTGTGCTAAAATTTGCTCATTTGACCAAATGAGCAAAATAATTTCTTCCACACATTTACTGATTTTGTCCATATTTGCTCATTTGAACAAATGAGCAAATAATTTCCAAAAAATCAGTTCTGCTT